>NC_058406.1:121365305-121408820 GCF_002201575.2 Neomonachus schauinslandi | reverse complement strand
GGGCGTTGGAGCAACCCTCGGCCGCCTTGGCGCCTCCGCCTCCCGCGCCCGGGGAGGCCCGCGGGTCGCCGCCTCCGGCCCGCAGCACCAACTCGCAGCGGCCGTCGCTGTCGTCGTCGGGGCTCTGCTCGCCGCCGCTGCTCTCGGCCACCGAGCCTCGGCTCGCACTCTCGACGTATTTGAGGCACAGGGCGGCCCCAGCCGGCAGACTGCTCAGGCTGGGGTCGCCCCCAACGCCGGCAGAGCCCACGAGCAGCCCGGGGACGCCCACCCCGCCGCCGCCGCCTCCCGCGCCGCCGCCGCCGCCGCCTCCCCCAGGCGGTGGCAGCAGCAGCCCTGCCCCCTCGGGGTCAGCCGGCTCGAAGCAGCCCAGGGGCGATGAGGAGGACGACGCCGGGCGCTCCCGGGGCGGCGGCGCCAGGGACAGGTCCATGCCCGGGGGCGTGGAGCGGAAAGCCGCCTCCAAGCGCTTGGCGGTGGAGGCGCTCAGGCTCTTGTGCAGAAAGAGGTCGTCTTCGCCCGCGGCGGCCGCGCCGAGGTGCAGCCCGCGCTCCATGGTCCGGCGCCGGCGCGTAGCCCCGGCCCGCCGCGCCGGCCGCCGCCGCCTCGGCTGGGGAGTCAGGCGGCGCCGCAGATGCGCCGGAGCCGGGCTCCTGGGCTGGTGCGCGCGTCGGTCCCGGTGCTGCTGGCAGCCCTCTCCCCTTCTTTTTCTTTTTCGCCTTCCCCCGCGCTCTCCGCCTCCTCTTCTTCTTCTTCTTCGTCTCCAGCCGATGGTGCTGGCTGCTGGGGCTCACCATGGGCCGCGGCCCCGCATGGTGGGAGGGTGGGCGCGGAGGGAGTGGAGCCGCCGCCGCTGCCGCCGCCGCTCTGAGCCCAGCCCCGCGCCGCCTCTCCGCACCGTTTATCTTGCTTGGATTCACCTTCAAGAGATTTCCGGACCCATCAACCAGCCGCCGCCACAGACGGGGGAGTCTTTTACATCATTATCTCTGAGTAGGTTATTATGAAGAAGACTCGCCTGTTGGGACAGAGCTTTCTACCCAATCAGGTTAACGTTTTAATTAATAGGATTAAAACGGTAACAAACAATCGCAGGCGCTATCTGGCCGCGAGTCTGAATAGTTTCATTTCCCAGGTCTGAAGACAGGCAGCAGCTAGAGCTTTATAAAAGGCGCCTGCTCCATTATTCTGCGTGCCATCTGTATACACAGCTTAGCGCATATGTTTGCAAGGCGCTGGGTCCTGTTAGTAACCCAACAACTGCCTTTAGCTTGACATGTGTGGCGACTTTCACTCATCAATGAGCACACTAAAAGCCCTACTTAGAGCCGAGGATGTTCTTTGCTCCTTCAGCAAATTGTAGATCGGCGGCAAAGCCTGGGAGTCCCGGGGAAAGCAGACGCCCCCCATCCGCCGCACCCCCACCCCCACGGCCCTTCCCTCGCCACTGCTGTCTCATCTTGTGCTAAATTACCCTTGCGGGCGAGAATTATACTCCACGCCTGTTCGTAGAATGACTCTGATCTGGATTTGGTGATGGGAGTTTCGGGGGGAAGTAGTGTCCCGCTGGCTTGCCCCAAATTCACCCAAGATTCTCAGCTAGGAAGAGAGCAAAGCAGTCGTCCCCTTCGAACACACTGCCTAATTTCCACCCGCACGCCCACTGCCCATTTCCTCTCCGGATTGGGGAAAAAAAAAAAAAAGAAAAAGAAAAAAGAAAAGGAAAATGGAGAGCAACTTGATCATGCAGCCCATTAGATTAAAAAAAAAAAAAAGGGGAAGGGGTGCTTTTGCAGTGGTCTCCAAATAACTGGGACAGCGATGGTGATTATGAAGCATATGATTTCCTAAACGGGAAGAAACTGATTTCTCAAACTTTCCTCAAGATTAAAATCCAGTTGTTTCAGAATGGCCAACTCCATCAGGAGTCAAATCCTCTCACACACCAAGTGGGGCATTTGTGCGTATTTATTTACCCGGAAACATAACCGACAGCTAGGAAGCCATTCAGGGACCTCTGGATGTGCCTCGGTTGTTCCTGGAGGGCTAGGAAGGGGAGAGCTGGGAAAACAAGTGCTCCTTTCGGGATGGGAAATGGTACACGCCGTCCTCTCGCTCCTGAGTTCGATCTGGGAGCACATGGTATTTAGCGGCTGGTTTTCATCCTTGTGACACAAGTAAAAACAATATTTCCCAACACCTCCAATAAATCTTTCTTATGTGGCAGAATTACTGAAGACTATGAAATTTTTGGTTTCTCTGGTTTCATTAAAAACCTTTTAATTGTGGCTTTCAGAGTTGGCCCCAGGTGTTGGACTCTTTTCATTACATTTTGCTCTAATGTGATGAAATTCTAATTCTCTCCTTACCATATGGTTAAATTTCCCCACTGAGAATTAGTTGAAAAAGGAGAAATAATCTATTAATCTCTGTAATAGATTCACAAATGAGGTTCGCCACAGAACCTGTTTTTGAATGGTAATATCAGAACAGTTGGGCGCCTTATTTGATAAAGGAGGGGTGAGGACGACACAGGGGCGTCTGCATTTTCACCTGGAAAGAATGAAAAGGGGCTCAGCGGTATCTTTCCAAAATAATTGCCTGAGATTCAGTCTCATGGGGACGGAAATACTACGCAGTCGTCGGTTACTTTCGCGCCTTCGGATTTACTGGAATCCAAAGATTGAGGGAAAAGCTAGAGGGCTGCGGGAAGCGATCCAGCTTAGGACCCAGGCCGGTGGTTCTGGAAGGCTTGAGCCGTCCCACGTGTCTCACTGGGGACTTAAAAGCACGTTTACGTGCAGGGCGGCCTCTCGCTCACCACTTCCCTCCCATTCTCCCTCCCCTGGCGCTCGCAGCTGTTAACCTCTCCTTTTAGGAAGCTAAAGACACGCTCCTGTTATTGTTTTTCAATTAGCAGCTTTTTCACTGGGATCATAAACAAAGGTTCTCTATAAACATAGGTGAGTCTTGTGTGCCTGACAGTAACTTACCGAAGTCCTCTGCCACTTACCGAAGGACTGAGGCTGACACCGTCGTGGCTCTGGCCGGACTGGCGACATGTCCCCGGATGTCTGACACGGTTTCTCCAGCCACCCTGCCTATGTAGTGGGCCCGCACTTTCCGCGCGACGCCAGCATTGCTGATGGCCCCTCAGTGGGCACTAGATGGGCGAAGGATCGAGCATGCCCGGGTCCGGTAGGAGCTCGGGCTTAGTTACCGGCCGCCGAAAAGGGCCGTGCCCCGCAGGGGCGAAATGGCCGAGCCGGAGCCCCACCGAAGGCTGCCCTGGCTAGACCTCGGACCCTCGGACCCTGGTCCTTCGCCGCTGCCACGTACTCAGCACCGGAGAGCACCTCGTGGCCCTTCCCCGACCCCACCTCCACTCCTCTCTTCCACCTCCCCGCTCTCCCCGGCCATCCAAACTTCCGGAACAAACTTTTGCGCAACTTTTATTTCACTTAGTAGGAGCCCAAAACCTCTCTCTTTGGTGGTTCAAGAAACCCCCCCCCCCCGGCCTCCCCGGAGGAGGTGGCTGCTTAATAGTCACTGGAAACTTAGCTTTGGGAAACTGCGGGAGAATTTATAGAAGCTCTAAATGTGGGCCTTATAACAACCGTCGGGGAATGGTCTTTGAGGTTTACGCACTCGTAAACTTTTGCTGATTGCTTCTGGGAAGTTGTCAGGCACTTACTGCATTTATCTTACAAGGCAATGAAAACACATCTGCCTGGTGTCTCGTTACCTGGTTTAATCATCGCCACCCTAAGTCACGGCCTAGGCCCCCTCTCTTCAGTTGAGTGGGATCATACCGCCCGGTTTCTACCCGCAAAGGACTGGCGTCAGCTGCTCACTTAGTGCCCTCTGGCCGCAGGAGCTCTGGATTACTGTGCTTGAACTTTATTCCGCCCAGAAGCTGGGAAAGGGCCCGGGCTCCGGCAGCTACTAGCAAATTAGAAAGGTAGCAGTGAACAAACTAAACACCTCCTGGCTGCCCGGGGAAAAGAAAGGGTAGGAAATTAGCCCGCGGTGAAAACTCCTGACCCACAGATGACCCCTTGAGAATGATGCATAAGAAGCGAAATACTCGGACTCTGTGCAGTTTCAGAGACGGTCACTGTGAGTTACCAAAGCAATTGAGGGACAGTCTCCTCCACCCGCAGCAGGGACGAGGCGGCTCAGGCCCCTCCGCGGGCGGGAAGGGCGGGCGCGCGTCCTCCACCACACACCCAGTAGGGCGCCGTTGGTGCTGCCCAGGTTGGCTCTGCCAGGCTCATTGTCCACAACACAGCCGGACAGGGAGCATTCTCTGCCGAGTGCTGGATACCAAATTTACAGACGCCAGAGCATGTTGGGCAAAGATGAACACAATTTTGTTACAGCAGGAGGGAACATACCTACAGCTTTGAAAGGATTCTAGAATATTCAGCAACCATCACCGCAGTGAAATTAGAGCCTTGAACTTCGGACCAAACTAATTTTTTAGGTCATAATTAAATTTCGTAGTGATCATCTTTATTAGTATTTGCTTGAGATTTGAAATAGGAACCTAAATAAAGTAAGAACAGAACACAATCTAACCTGCTTTTAAAGAGCCAACCCAGGAGTTTTTGTTATTTCTATAGCCCTAATGTTTATTAGTTTACTTATCTAGATTGAAAAAGTTAGGAAAACTCCTGAGCACTGGGATTTGGGTATCTCTGTGTGTTTTCTAAAGGGGAAAATTGTCCTGTGTGTGTGAGAGAACACTCTAAAAAGTAAAAGCAAAGTTTGGCAAGAATGAGATGAACTTTCGCTTGGGAGCTTCTCGGGAAAAGCAAATTTCCTGAGGAGTGATGGGAACCCTCTCGGGCTGCGCTGGCCCGGAGGAGTCCTGCCTGGAAGGTCGCACGTGGCCGGAACCGCAGAGAACCCAGCGCGGCTCCCTCCAGGGAGGCTGCGGGGCGGGTGGGGGGGGGCGGGGACGGTGGCCGACGCGCGGAAGCTGGGCGTGCCCCCAGCGCCAATCAGAGGCACACTGACCTTGAAGATTTATTTGCCTCCCCCTGCCCTTCGCCCGCCCAATGCTGTCTGGTGGCACTTGGGTCAGCTTGAAGTCTGCACAGCTGAGGTTGATCGTCCTGCACCTCGCGGCGTTTGGGAGAGCAGGTTCCAATCCGCGGCGGAAAGATTCAAGCCCATCGAGCTCCTCCACTCAAATCTTCCGGTGTCGTTTTGTCGTATCTTCTCATCCTCTTCGCTAGGTCCCATACAGCTCACTTGCAGAGCCACACTGTGGTTCCACGTGTGTCTCGGGGATTGCCGGGGCTAATGAAAAGGGCAGCGGGGGTGCTGGGGCCATGGGAGCTGGAACATTCCTGGCAGCGCGCCAAGGGCCCCAGCACTGCAATTGCTCAGAAGTGCTTGGCAATTCCAAGGACTTCGACCGTGGAAAAGTTGAAACCTGTTGATCTAAAGTTCTTTCGGGAAGATTTTCCTTTTCTTTATCCTAAAGAAAAGAGGTTGACCCTCAAGACTGTTGGAACAGACATAGAAGAGAAACCCTCAGAGAACCGGGAGAAACAGCTTTTTTCAGCACAACTGTGCGCCCCACATGGGCACGCAGGGGGCGTCCCTAGCCCGCCACCAAGGGCTCATTTGGCTCCCGAGGGGGCTTTCCGATTATGGGGACTCTTAAGGGGAGGGGCGCGGGAAGGCAAGCGTAAAAACTTGGCGCTTGCCTATCACTGCAGAGACCCCAGAGAACGAGGGGATAAACAGATGGAGATAGAGGAAGACTAGAGAAGAGTTTCTGAAGAGTTCACTCCCTTCTAGGTTACCGGGGGCATACTCCTACATTCAGTTGCACTCCCTAAGTGCTGATATGCTTATTCGTGTTACATGTGTTTCCTCCCTGGAACCATATCTTCATCGAACGTTGGAAAACATTTTTAAAAGAAAAATTGTTCGCCCAAAAAAAAGGTGAACAATTTTAAGGCTTGCCTTGTATCCACCAATTAAGAAACACCGCAGAGAGTTCAGTTTGGCTTTGGGATTTTAGCGCTGCGATTTAAAACCCACAGCGCCATCTCCTGGCAACAAGGAGAATAACGAGGTGGATGACAATGATACTTAAATGCTGAATATGAAATATTCAAGTATGAGACACTTTATTTTACGCCTCCAAAATTATTTCAGTGATAAATTGACTACGATTACAAAACGTGAGTTGGAATTTATGATCATTAAAAGTTGTCACACACACTCCTGGAAGCTAGTTATTTGTAAATAGAACTTTGTATGCTTTATTTACACACACATAGTTTTTACAGAGGCAGATATAGTTCTTATTCTAAGGAATTATGATAAAATATAATTTCTTAATTTGTCATAAATACATAATTTGAAAGAAGAAAATAACCACAGCTTAATTTCTAAATCAGGGTTTTAATTAGTCATTTTATGCAAAAGATACTGTAACTTTATAAATACCTCAGTGCTCTTGGGAATTAATTGACTAGAGAAACCCAAGTGCTGAATACTATTGAGATAGTTTAACCCCCAAAAGATTTCTTTTTCAAGTGTGGGTATTTTCAGTAAAAACAGTTCTCTTCTTTTGCTTTCTGTGGATACTACTTACCATATATGGTAGAAAGGAGACTAATGGGAGAGGATGGTGTGTTGAAATATTAATTCTCCTAATAATTCGTCGAATTTTACCAATCAACATTAGTAAATAATCTTCCCCATTTTTCTCAATAGCCCTTTGCTTTCTCTGTTTAATAGTCTTCTCATCACACAGTCTCTCAGAATGTCTTATTTAGGCTTTCTGAGCTTGAAATATCATCTGCAGCCAAATCATTTCCCTCAAATTTAATGCATAAAGTAGAATTATGGATACCTAACACTTTTATGAATTAAAATGCTTCTGAAGTGTATTTTCACAAGCTTTGATCCCTTTTAAAAATACGATTAAAATCCAGTAAAACTTTGAGATAATATCCCAATTAAAAACATTTCTCATCTACGATTATATACACAGGCCACCTGCTTATAATACAAATAAAAGTAGATATGCTTTCGATAGTGTACAAAATATTATGAATATCCTTCAAAAATACTGTAGATCAAACAGACAATTGTAAACTTCACTTCAGTTGAAAGATTAATTTTATTTGATTCATTAAAGTGAAAATCTATTAAGCCAAATATTTGGACTCATTTACTCTGTCAATGTAAGAGTTTCTGTTTGAAAGAAATTTGATTATGTATAGGAGGAAGTAGATAAACAGATGGTTAGCTAGAGAGCTTTTCACAGTTAAATTTTGAAATTTAACATGGATAAGTTTGACACCTTCTCAAACATTTTTGATGAGGTCATTTGATCTACTCTAGCAATGCAGTCTTGTACATAATCAATTTAGCTTATGTTTAAGAAACATTAACTGGGCTTTTCTAGTAATGTATTTGGCTGAAAACTATACTGATTGAGTTGTCCACTTGGAAATACACACACACACACACACACACACACATTTGTGCTGTATTTACACAGTGGTAAGCCAGTATTATAAAAAAGGAAACCAACAGCTGCAAGGCATCATGGCAAAAGTGCCTTAACATAAAAAGAACATTCTTCTGATGAAAGGTTTCGTTTAGACTACCTGAAGGGGGCTGTCATTTGTAAACCGCCATTATGGCAGACTACCCAGGCTGTATGTCTGTGATAGAGCAATGCCCATGTGGAGAATGGATATTACTATGTGGGTGGCATGGGGACATTCAAGTTAACCTCAAAAGTGATTTAAGAGCCTCCTGGACTTAGGTACTTACGAAAAAAATCTCCAGTTGCCATTATGGATGAGAAGATGAGATTTTCCCAGAACGACTGTTTTGTAATCCACATACTTAAACATTCTTACTCCCTTGAGTCGCTTCCCATATTCCCATTGTTTTTGAGAACAAGGATCATGGGGGCACAAAAAGGAAGAAATAAGGAAGGAAGGAAGGAACAAAGGAAGGAAGGAAGGTATGCAGATTTGAGGCCAAAGAACGCATTTAGTATATTCAGTGTCTGTGGAAAGTCCTTATCTCATGAAGATACAGTCGGCTTTTCTTTTGAAACAAAGTTTGTGGACTATGATTTTTACCTATGTCCAACCCTGATTGCACTTCTCTGTGAATTGCTTTAAAAGGCATAGTAGAAATAGCAGGTCCTCTGCAGAGTGACTCTGTACTCTTTGACAGTTTTCTTGATCCTGCTTAGCTTCAGGAGGAATATGGATCCATTAATCATGCTTTTCCTGACTGTCTCAGGGTATTAATCAAATGAGACTATGGGGAAGTGTTTTTGTAAACGTTAAAATGTTATGTGAATTTAATGTTAGCACTTTATTATACTTCTCTGACTGTTCCATCTAAACCAGTTCAGTCACCTTTAATTATCATTACTGGTTTGTGTTTTGTTCACTTTGTCTATCACAACGTTCGGACACTGGCACGTTTTAGAGCATCTTTCACGGCTTCGGCCATGCTGGTGGCTCATGGGAGTAAGAGTCATAGCTGTTGGACACTTTATATTCCCACATCTTCTATGCCCACATCCCCGCTCCCTCTCCCTTCTCCTGAATATCCCTAACTGCCCTGCTTGTGCAGTGTTTGCTCTCTTTCTGCTATCTTGAACTGAATGAATTTGTCTCTAGTCAGTTGCAAAGTGGTCACCATAGTGTGATTTGACTGAACTAACTGGTATGTGGATAATAGAAGAATGGCCTTGGATTTGGCTCAAAGTCAATTCTTACTCGGATATCCCACTGTGTTTCTGTCCTTCACAACAATCTTCTATTATAATGCTTCCAAATTAGTGACTTTTCAATTTAGTGACATTTGTTAAATTAATGATGATATCATTTTTCTTCCTTCCTTCTAGATCATTAATATAAAAGCGCTGTGAATCCAGATCTATCACTGATCTTAGTGTGGCATCTGTTTCTTCCTCCCTATGGCTGGATACATCAATGCTATTATTATTTCTGTTGTTTATGGTCCATCAGGAGGTTTTCAATTCAGTTGACAGTGTTCGTCTCAAAGCCAATTTGAATTAATTTTTTATGAAAGATTTATGGAGACAATGTATGTCAAAGCGCTAAATTTATTACACACCTTGCCTTCCCTTACCCACTAATTTAGTTATTTTTATCAAGAAAGGAAATCAGGTTTGTCTGAATTGTTTTTTTTTTCTTTTTAAACCTCGGCTTTTCATTGCACCCCGTTTTAATATTCTATAAGTATTCGAAGAAAATTTCTACCTAAAATTTGTTTTATTATTTTATTAGAATCAGAGTTAAATCAATTCCATGTGGATGAGAAATAACAGAACAGAATGGTAACACACTATACTTATAGAGATAGATGGTTTTTATAGACTTAGAGTAGAAAGGCTTTCCTAGGCAAGGCAAAAACCCAAGGACTCACACAGGAAAAGGTTGATACATTTAACTACACACGAAAAAATTTAAATTCCTGTTCTGCAAGGAAAGAGACCATAAACAAAGTTAAAAGACAAATGGCAGACTAGGAGGAGAAAATAAACACATCCAATATACAAAGAGCTTCTACAAAACAAGAATTTGTCTCATGGAAAAATAGGAAAATAATTTTATCTGGCAATTAGCAGAAGAAATATAAATGTCCAAAGCATGATATAAAAAAATGTTCAGGATCATTAATAAAAAGAAAATACAAATTAAAACAATTTTTAAAATAGGCCAAATTAAAAAAAATTAACACTATGCAGGGTTGTGAGGGAAACAGTTGTAGTCAAAACCAGTACAGTCTTTTTGGGAAGGTGATTTGGAGTCTGACACCTAAGAATCTGGCCTACAGAAATAATGGACTGAGCATTATACATATATGTATAAAGATTTTCTAAAAGGGCAGAAAATATGAAACAACCTAAATGTTCTTCAGTAAGTAAATAATTACATAAATGATAATGCCTACATTCTATAAAATAGTATGCTGATATACAAAGTAAATGAGCTGACCTGGAAAGACATTTCTGACCTATAATTAAGTTCAAAAAGAAAGATGTAGAATATAATATGGTCATTTTTGGTATCATATAGGGTCTGTGGGTAAATACATGCAGGAAAAAATTCTGTAAGAAGTTTACTAACAGTTAACCCTGGTTCCCTTGAATTGGACAGCTAAGGGTGGGGGAAACTTGAACTGGAGAGACAAGGGTGGTTTCCTATAAGTTACTTTAAATACTTGGATAAAATTATGGGTGGCAGATATTTGCTATTATGTGTATAGCTTTTTTTTAACAATTAAAAAATCTTAAGAATAAAGGATTCAATAAAGTGCTAATGTTTTCTCTAGGTTCTTTGCATCATTATTTATTCTCTTTTCTTTTTAAAAATACTAACAGTAGTTTTCCTAATTTTAACCACTTACTCTCCATATTTTTGTCCCTCAAATTTCATTACCTGAAACCATTTTCTCTCATGTCATTTGGATCAAAAATGCGTTTTAAAATAATAATGACATTTACGAACAATATATGTTTTCACTTCCCCAGAGTTATGTGCCCTTCTTCACCAGCAATTAAATTTTTGAAAAAAAAAAATCTATGACATTAAAAACAAGATACTGCAACCTCAGTGACTTTATTGCATGTCGGTAAAGAATAACACAGTTTTATTTTGTAAATTGAGCCATTTTATGATTTTAGCACAATCACAGAACTGGTTTTTAAATACCAGAAGAAATACAGATTTTTGTGGAACAAGAATTGTCACTTTCAGCTCTGATTAAGTGATTCTGGTGTAGGACTTTACCCTTTTGGTCTCTTTCCATGCATTTGTATTATCACTTGCCCATTCTGTCTACTGGTTCAAGAGTAAAAGAACAATGGCTTTTGCCTTCGAGGTTACTAAAATTCCCACTCTAATCTTTCAGGGAGTGCTATTTTCCAGTTCCACTCAGATGTCTGATTGTCAGCTTTATGTCTCAGAAAGTATTCCTTGCAATTCAGGTACAGTAAAGCATCTAGCTCCCGCGAGCCTCTGTGTACTATATAACTTTTATAGTCATTATAAAAAATAATTTATTGAAAAAACTTAAACCTTATCCAACTCAGGTGACTTTTGATTTAAATGTCTGTGAGCCTGGCTATGGTAATCAGTGATGGCAGGTTTTTTTTTTTTTTCTTCCTGAATTAAGTTTGCTGTTTATATCACAAAGTTAGAAGGTATGAAAATAGACATCTCAAAGATAACCAGTTAGAAGAAATGGAGAGTCCATAGTCCCCATTTTACCATTACTTGCTTTGGAATCACATTTAGTGCAAGGCCTGGAGAAACTTCCTATTCTTTGTGTCATATTTTTTCTCTTCTATATATTTTTACTTTATTTGGGCTATTGCATAGTAAAGTCTAAAATACAGCAAACCTCACTCCCTATGACTGTTTATTGGAAATACTTTGTTAGATGAAATTATGAGGAGCAATGTAAGCTATTAACAGTAATATTAGACGTTCAGAAGAATAATTAATTATTAAAAGCTTTTTAGGAGGTTATTTAAAGGTGATGGCATGGGCAACAAATCTCTATGAATGCTTAACTGCTTAAACCTCTAAAGACATAAACTCTCAGTATATTGTGGTCTGAATTTGAAGGTGCTGAGCTGACAGCAGTGTTTCCTATGCACACGGATAGAGCTGACAAGATCAATGTGCCCTCTGCACCCCTTACACACTCCGGTTAGGGATTGTGTCCATTTCTTCCAAGGTGTGTCACTACCTGTGGCTTGCTTTGTTACTTAGCCTTTAGACATTAAAATGAAATCACTTCTTACTCAAATGCAAATGCAAATAGCACCAAGCTATTTTTATATTTGCCAACTGAGCTCTTCTGACTCGGACTGTGGTCAAAGCAATTAAGTCATCTTTCATCTGTGGGTAGTTTGATGTGCCAAGACCCAGAAATATCATTTGTGTTGATCATGCTACCATTTAAAAGAAAGCAATTTGCATACTACTTAAGGTCAGAGCGCCTCTTCATTGCGTGTGTGTGTGCGTGTGTGTGTGTGTGTGTGTGTTTGGTACTGTCAAACTCCTTATGTTTTCTAGTTACCCATGCTGATATTACAGCTTTTTTTTTTCTTTTAAATGCATGGGCTTATTTGTTAATTTAAAAAAGATATTATGATACAGAAATAGCACGTCGTAAACAATCTCAGGCTACAGTTAAGAGAATATATAATGAATACAGGTATCTTTGGTAGAACCTGATGCTGGGTAAGGTATGAAGACGTAATTGTTACCTACAGAAACTTTAAAATCAGCCTTTTCTGTCTACTTCCAATTACATTGAAGGATAACCAAAGACAAGAGAACAAAACTTCAAGGAGAGACGAAGAGATCTGAAACCTGCTAACTTACTTAATAGAACATCTTAAATGAATGTTCAGAAAAAAAGAGCTTCTCACAAGAAAAGCAGCTTCAGAAGAGGAAATGTATCGGAGAGGCTTACAGATGACAATGTATCCAAGAAAGCATTGATTCTTAGGGAGTGTGACTTATAACAGAGGTGACAGTTTTGAACCAGGGGTCAGTTGGAGAGGTAAGAGAAAAAGCAGAGGGCTCCAGCAAGAATTTCTTCAGCCTAGTTTTGAAGAGTAACTGTCCTGCAGGGAGAAACTGCGCTTCAAAGCTCATTAGCAAGATAAAATGTGATCTTCATCTTGAGAAGAGTAAGTAGCCAGTTTTTAAAACTCAGCTGAAGGAGCAGAATCAGGAAAGCTCCTGCATCTACAAAGCATGTCAGAGTAATTTTGTAACCTAAATTAAGGTAAGTGGTGACAAAACCTATTTAAACATTCCAGCAATGCATCTATCTGTATTACTTTGATTCAGTTCGTGCAGTACAATTCAACTCAGTTGGATGCAGAGCAATGCAGCAAATATTCAGCCATCATGGATGGAGCTTTCTCTAAATCTTGATTCTAAGAGTTCTGCTCTTGAAAATAGATATCTAGGGACACCTGGGTGGCGCAGTTGGTTAAGTGTCTGCCTTCGGCTCAGGTCATGATCCCAGGCTCCTGGAATCGAGCCCCACATCGGGCTCCTTGCTCAGTGGGGAGTCTGCTTCTCCCTCTCCTTCTGCCCCTGCTTGTGTTCCTTCTCTCGCTGTGTCTCTCTCTGTCAAATAAATAAATAAAATCTCTTAAAAAATGAAAATAGATAGATTTTATTTATTCATTTGACAGAGAGAGACACAGCGAGAGAGGGAACACAAGCAGGGGGAGTGGGAGAGGGAGAAGCAGGCTTCCTTCAAAGCAGTGAGCATGATGCGGGGCTCAATCCCAGGACCCTGGGATCGTGACCTGAGCCAAAGGCAGACGCCCAATGACTGAGCCACCCAGGCGCCCCAAAAATAGATATCTAACTAATCTTTTATTTGTTAATCTCATTGTATTTTAATAATAACCACAAAAATTCCAAATGAGATATATGTTAACTGTCGGGAAACTCCAGATGCTGTAGAGGAGAGAAGGTTTGCTTGACTCAGATGAAGCTGTTTTAGGAGGTCAGTGCTACCCTAGATGGTGCCACTGCCACCTAGTGGCATGAATTTATAGATGTGGTACATGTAGTACAAAGGGACCTTGTTAGTTAATTTGATATGATTTCAGTAGTAGCAACCATTATACTAGACATCATATAAAGAAATTTTCTATTAGTGATTGAAAATATCAAATTGTAGCTTTTTCTTTACCTCAAGGAAAGACACCCCCTTTATCACAGTCTCCCCTTCTTAATTCTATATACACTCCATTGCCCTTATAATTGCATATACATAGTTTACTTTGGGAAAGAGATAGAAAATAATCACAGCCTGCAAGGCTTGTGAATTTATTTGGAGGTTACAAAAGCACTTATTGCAAAATGCGCCATTAGATAGACAAACAGATACTTCTTAAAATCTCATTTTATAATATAAAAATGGATTTTATGGATTTTACATTTGCTCAAGTGCCTAACATAATTTCAAGACTTCACATCCTTGTAATTATTTAAGGTTTTTAAGAGTGGCTGCTGAATGCCTTCATATATCTTAGCTTTCACTCTTTCACTGATTCTCATCTTTATTTGTTTTTAACACATCTGTAAACACATATTTGATATTTTATATTCATCGTATTCAGGCTTCATCTTTTTTTATTGTGATTTTACTTTAATTTGTGACTGTGAATAATTGCACACTTTATCTTATGTCTTAAAGAGAGGAAAACATACAGCCATATTCTATAGCTTTTCCATCCTGGAATGCAGATTGCTCCATTACTCGACCCTTCACATTCCACAGCCCCAGCTAAAATAAGTAAGGGGCAGCCATCTTCGGAAACACATTCAAACATGATGTTCATAGGGAAAAAATAAAACATGGTTTTGTGCATGGTTGCCTCGGTAATCATTTTCTTGACTTCTATTATGAACTTCAGGAAGTCCTGGGGGCATTTTCTTGTTAATTAAATTGTACGACCATTAACAAGTCTTTTTTCCTGACCCTCAGTTTCTTAATCTATATAATGAGTATAGTGTTTTTCTATATGACATGTATCTGGGGGAAGATTGGGCTGGCTTGAGATTTCTTCGTAGCAATATTCAATGCCCAAAGACAATGGAGTAAAAGAAAGCTAATTCCAAGGCAAGGGTGATCCAAGAATGTTACGTGCATCAAAGCTGTCCATTAAATTTGAAAGCAAAGAGGTAGCTATTCTGTAACAAGAATAAACTCAACATTGTTGAGTCCAGCCGGGAAGCATCACTTGATACTGACATTTGGCCAGCCATGCAATTACTTAAAATAAAGAACTCAGAAATTCAGAGGACTTGATAAAAGGAATGGAGTAAGCACTTTATTCCAATTAAAACTAAGACAAAACATCTATGAGGATCATTAGAATTGGGACAGAAAGTAAAACTTGATAGCCCAAAGAAAATATTTAATTAAAGAAAAATGAAAGATAAAAAGTGTTAGTGTGGCAATTTCTTCATCTTCTGACATCAATCAATACTATTTAAAAGTGAAATATAGTTTTAAAATAGTCATAATAATTCCAACCACTCAATTTTTTCTGTGACTTTGATAAATTTTAGTGGTAAGAATTAATCTAAAATTAGAACGTTTTACATTTCCCTTCTGTGTTGCTGTTAAGTGCAAATAAAGTTGAATAATTTTGAAATATGCAGATAACAATCCCTATTTTATAGCCATTTACGTATCTGTCTATTTATTAGTTATCGATATTTATGCATATGGAGATGTCCAGGCATATGCTCACTTGTGTTTAATAGGGATAAGTTTCAACTAGTTGGATTTAAGTCATTATTTCTTTGTTTTTTGGCTTGCCTCTCATTTAAAAAATACATCATTTAGAAAAGTACGTTTTAAATAACAGAATCAAACCAATTTTAATAAAATAAAGTTTTAACTTTAGCTCCTACCATTCCCTTTTCCTATGATTTTTGGTTGGGGGCTTTGTTGGTCATAGACTTGGAATGAAGCATTTAAATGTTTTGTTAATTTGGGTGACTGTAATAACTGGTTCTATTTGACATGCTGAGCGAGTAACACAAAGATAGTATTCAAATTAAGTATTATACCAGATGTACCCACGCTCCATACGGGTAGTTTGCAAATGTTGCTTATTGTGCATTATGCATATCATGATTTCCTTTGATACCTAAAACTGTGAACTTTTGTTAGAATATGCATTATTTTGCTTCCAAACTCTTAACTCCGTGTTGTTAAAATTGTATATGTTAAAATGTGGTCTGTAAAAGAAAGGCTCTTTGGGCTTCTCAAACGGAGTCAGGAAAAGGGTTAAAATCAACTTAAGCAAAAGTTATTATTTGTAGTGTGAACATGGAGATGTATTTTAAAATTCAATACAGGTCTTGAGAAAAGCAAAGCATTTTGGAAATACTGGATAGTGATTAATTGACGCTATGATGTTTAGACTTTCTGAGCGCATCCGCTTTAGGACTATTGTCCTAAAAATATTAGGATGTGGCACAGAACAGGAATGTGCTATCCTTGTCTACGGACAGTGGTATAGTTTCCACCATCGTCAGCCTGTACAAATCACTCAAATAACCTTTGTCATTATGCATGCTGTTCTAGGCAATCTGCACCATCAATTGCTTTTCCATCTTGGCTATTTCTTGATTATCTTATTACATATCTTATATTATAATATCTTATGTATTATATATCTTACAAAATTATGTTCTTTCTTTCATCTGTCTTCCTTGGTAATATTTTCATCTTATCCTGCTGTGAATATTGAAATATCCACAAGGAAATTAAACTGCACTACAATCACTGTTGGGACACCTTCAATACACTTAAACGCTGTGCAATGCCTAAGTGATACAAAGGTAAAAAACAAAACAAAACACATAGACCTTGGTTCTCGGAAAGTTGACAATATAGCAAGTCAGAAGTGGAAATAATATACCAATTCTGGTTTATTTTTCACCAAAGTGAATATGCTCTCATTCTCCAAAGCAATAACAATTTTCAAGTATAATGAAAAGATGAGTTTTGAAGTCACACAGATATGAGTTTGAACCCTAGCTCTGTTACTTAGGGACTGTGAATTGAACTCCCGTTTACTCAAGTTAAAATAAAAAAAGGAAATGACACCACATGCAATTATGATGTAGAATAAAAGAGAAAATATTTGTAAAACCAGTCCACTCTGTGGCACATTGTGTTCCCTTGATAACAGTTTTCTTCTTTCTCACTTAACTCAAATTGCAAGGCAACTATCGACTATATTCCCCATATCGATGAGAAAGCTCTTTTCCTTCTGTTTTGTTTCACTATATTTCACACCTGTGTCCTTATAGGTATCTATCTCTATATCCTTGCCATTTTCCACCTTACTTGGTTTTATGTATTTTCATTCTTATCTGATTGTACATTGTCTTGACATTATTCCCATTTTTTTGATTTTTTATTTGTTATCGATGAAAACATTATTGCCCATATATCTCAGTTCTTTGCAATCCCCATAGCGAGAGCAGGCAGTCATTCCTCCTGTAACCAAGTCTGAACTAGCTCTGCACACCCCAGGACTATAAGTCGCGAGGCAAGATGTTGCAGTAAGGAAAGTGACTTTATTCAGAAAGCCAGCAAACCGAGAAGATGAGGGACTATTGTCCTAAAGAACCATCTCCACCCAACTTGAAATTTGAGCTTGTATGTTAGGAAGAGGGGAAAGCGGGAAGAGGTTGGGGTCAAGAGGTGACTGACGTCAGCAGACGTCCAGGTGCCCGCAAAGATCAGAAGAAGGTTGTGATACTTTTCTGTCCTTGGTCTGTTGATGTTTGCCTACAGGATTCCCGGGATGATGCTCCTATAAATTTTAGACATGGCAAGTGTTATTCCTGTACATACTTCCTTACCTCCTCTGTGAAATGCGGGTTTCAGACACAGGCGGTTGGCATAAATGTTAACATGCTTACATGCAGAGTTAAGCAGAAGTTTCTGAGCTCTATGTCACAGCAGCAAGGGAAATCAAAGCAATATGGAGTCAGATATGCTAAATTTCTCCCTGTGACACGCCCCCGGTAGGCAGCAGCACCTGTTCCTCTCTCTTGCTCTTAGAAGAAGAGGCACCTTTCCTGCCAAGTAGGGCACATCCCTCTGCATGGACGTGGCACCACGCTCTTCCATTTTCTCAGGGAAGGCTCCCTCTTTGCTTCAGCATTGCCAGTAGCATCCACCAGTCACTCCAATCCTAAAACAAAACAAAACAAGACAGTCTTCATCCTTAAAGCTCCCTCTAGGTACCTTCCTCTGCCTTTCTTTCCCTCTAATGCCAAGTTTCTTGAAAAAAACATTTTAATTTCTTTTCTCTACTTTAGTTCCACTTCAGTCCTCAGTCCACTACGGTCTGACTTATCCTACCAACACTCCGTGAAAATTGCTTTCACTAAAGACATTTTTGACATCGGTTTCTGAAACCCAATTCACGTGAGAGACATTTTTCTTACCTTACTTGACCTCTGTGCTGTATTTAAGAGTGGCAGATGCCCAGCTCTTCATTCTAGCCATACTGACCAACTTGCTGTGTTCTCTTTTAGACTTTTCTCCATGGACTAAGTGTTATTCCAACCAGGGCTTTTGTTTCTTTCCCTGCCCCTTCACTCCATTCTTTGTCTAGTCTGTGACAACTGTTTATTCTAATAGATAGGTCTTTACATAAAATATCCAACTTTGGAAATAAAAATTTATTACTAAGGATGGTAATATATGGTAACAGACAACTGTAAAATACCAGTAATTTAGCAAATAACTTTATTTTGGATCCATTCTTGGTCCAAGATGGATGTTCTTACTTGGGCAACTCTCTTGTGTTGCTTTCCTTCAAGTGGGGATTCTGGGATTCTGGTTCCTTCCATTTTCTTGATGCTACTATCTTCAACATATAAGCTCCAAGCGTACTGTGGGAAGGAAAACGAGTATGGCAAGAACACAACTACAAATTATCTATGTCAGTGTGGAAATGACACACATCACTTCTGTTCATGCTGCATCAGCCGGACTAGCCACATGGCCTCCCTTAGACGCAAGACAGCCCGGAGGCAACGCCATCTATAGAAGGGGGGCGTGGATCTTCAGTGTTAGCCAGCGACAATTTATTACATTTTTCAACTTTTATATGACTTCGACAATTCTCAGTAATGATTACATTTACTCTCCCAAAGGGTAATTAAGTACTCTTTTGTGTCTCACCAATGATCTCCATTAACATTCACTGTTATTTGAGATGCTGATGCATTTGATGTTATAATGAGGTCCCAGGGAATGTAGCAGATTGTCTAAGGAGAGACCTTGTCTGTATCTTCTCTCAAGTAAAACAGCTTTCTAGTGTCTCTCTGCCTCATTGATTCACCCTCTCTTTTCAAATCTCATCTGGAAACATGCCCTTCTCTCTGGACCATGCCTCTTGATTTATTTCTTCCCCCACTCTTTATTATTTAACTTTGTATAGTTTAATTAAATTAGGTTACGTTATTGGGTATTGAAGATGCTATTCAAAGGAAAGCTGTTACACAATATTTAGTATTTTTATTTCACTTGATGTTTCCAAAGCTCTTTACAATATTAATTAGTATATTATCACAACATTCTGGGTAGCTAAATTGATTATATCTTTTTTTTTTCTTTTGAGAAATAGCCCATCTCAGTAAAGAGATATATTTGGCTTCAGATATATCTGTATTAAATAGCTTTCCTTGGTCTAATACCAGTGGGCATTTATAATGATCGAAACACTAGTAATGATTTCTTGAGTTCCTACAGTGCATCAGAAACCATGGTAAATACCTTATGCAGGTTAAATCTTCAACTCTTCACATCATCCCAATTAGGTACTTGAGGTATTATGCCTGAGATCACCCACCTCACAACGTGTTGTCCTATTCACATAGTTCAAAGTTGATAATCTAGTGCAGCACTAGGTGACTGTTCTGCAATTCATTCTAGGCCCGTGACATCAACATGTTTTATAACTCTTCATTAGCTACCCAAAACTTCCTTACCAGGGTCTTCTGTGGAAAAGACCTCTGTGCTGACAGATTTCTCTGTGGCATAGGACAACTTCAGTAGAATTTAATCCAGACTGCATTTTCTATTCTGAAGAATAATTAGGGTTTAAAACCTGGCAAGCGAGCAGTCTAGACTATTTAATGGGCAGCTTCAAACTGGATCATAGCGCATTTGCTTTGGGTCTCTTAAGGAGATTTTAGTAAGAAATCTCTAACTAATAAAGTCAAACCCATGCAAAATTTTGAAGTGTCATTTTGATGCCACTTTTCTGCCTATTCTTTTCTGTGCCCTTTTCCCCTGATGGTGAGCCCATCCCATTTCGAAAGTTCCTTTTCTGAATGTGTCCACTGTTTCTTGTCCTGTTGGACTAGGTAGTGATGGGATTAAACAGCCTCTAGCCAGTTAAGATGACTTCCAATTACACCAACCCCTTCTGAGAACTTTGGGGGACTTGCCACACTCATAGGCACATTCTGAGGGGCTCCTCCCTGAAGTCTTGCCTTGCTTGGTCCCACATGACCCTACATTTTTTGTGTGTGTGTGTGCTAATTTTAATACTTTACATGGTAGAAAACCAAAAGAATACCCTTCTCCTATAGGGGTGACTGAGGGATTATGTAAAGGTATTAGTGTAAATGTAAAGACTGGAACAAATATACAAACTTCCCTAAAACTAACATATAAGTAAATGAATAAATGAATGAATGAATAAATAACATGAGAAGAGACCACATGGTATATAGTAAATGTAAGATATAATAATATGACATTATCAGTAGCAAATATAGCAGTAGTAATATCAATAAAATCAATGGCTTATCTCAATTACCAAAAAGGGAGAATCTCTTATCAAGTAACACAGTTAACCCAACTAACTCAACTCTATGCCATACCCATAATACATGATTAAAATAAACTAATTCAAAAGGTTAAAACTAAAAGGATGTGAAAAGATGTAACAGACATGTGTAAATAAAAATAAGGCAGGGATCACAATTTTGATTTCAGAAAAGGTAGAATTCTGGCCAAAAAACATTAAACCAAGTTGATGAAGGACACTCTAATGAGAGTGAAGTCCTCAATTAACAACAAATAGCATAATAGCAGCACCTATAAATCAGATGTTGCAGGAGATGAAAGGGAAAATAGAGAGAGACAAATAGGAGACATTAACATACCTCTTACAGAACAGACAAAACAAGTGAAAAAAAATTAATAAATATATAGAAAATGGAAAGAAAAAAATTAATAAATAACTTGATAGGTACATATTCTTTTCCTCAAAATTTAAAAAAAAATCCCTTTTCTGGGGCACATAAATCATTTATAAAAAATTGACCAGACCAGATGACAAGGGAAACCTCAATAAATTCCTAAATGTAAAACTCTCCATTAAGCAATTCTGGGTCAAAGGGAAAATTAAAACCAAGTTGCAAAATTTCTAGAAAATAATCACAAAGAACACATGACACATAAAAATCTATGGAAAACGGGCACCTGCCTGGCTCACATGGTGGAGCATGCAACTCTTGATCTTGGGGTTGTGAGTTCGAGCCCCACGTTGGGGGTAGAAATAACCTAAAAAATCTATGGAAAACTGATAAAAAAGTTTTCTGAGGAATATTCACAGCATTTAATATTTGTACCAATACAAATGATTAAAGAAAGTAACTTGAAGTTTTAATCCCAAAGCTAAAAGAGCTCAGCATAGCAAACCAAAAGAAAAATGAAAAGAATTAACAAAGATAAAAGTAAAAATAAACAAATTAGAAAAGAAAAAAATATAAGCACAATGAAAGAAATGAATAAATTGGTTTGTTGAAAAAAGAAAACTTTAAAATCTAAGCCAACTAAATTTAATAAAACAAAATGAAAATGAGAATGGAGAAAGTTTCAGATGTAGTGTTCAGTAATTCATCAGTTGAGTAGAACACCCAGTGCTCATCACATCACGTGCCCACCTTAATGCCCATCACCCAATTACCCCAATCCCCCCACCCACCTCCCCTCTAGCAACCCTCAGTTCATTTCCTATAGTTAAGAGTCTCTCATTCTTCCCATTCAGTTTTCCCTCCCTCCCCCTAAGATCCTCTGCACTGATTCTTATATTCCACGTATGAGTGAAACATATGATAATTGTCTTTCCCTGATTGACTTATTTCACTCAGCATAATACCCTCCAGTTACATCCATGTTGATATAAGTGGTAAGTATTCATCCTTTCTGATGGCTGAGTAATATTCCATTGTATATATGAACCACATCTTTTTTATCCATTCATCTGTCAATGGACATCTGGGCTCTTTTCATAATTTGACTATTGTGGACATTGCTTCTATAAACATTGGGGTGCAGGTGCCTCTTCGGATCAATACATTTTTATCTTCGGGATAAATACCCAATAGTGCAATTGCTTTGTCCTAGGGTAGCTCTATTTTTAACTTCTTGAAGAACATCCATACTGTTTTCCAGAGTGGCTGTACCAGCTTGCATTCCCACCAAAAGTGTAAGAGAGGGTTCCCCTTTCTCCGCATCCTCACCAACATTTTTTGTTTCCTGACTTGTCAATTTTAGACATTCTGAATGGTGTGAGGTGGTATCTCATTGTGGTTTTGATTTGTATTTCCCTGATGCCAAGTGATACTGAGCATTGTTTCATGTGTCTGTTGGCCATTCTTTGGAGAAGTGTCTGTTCATGTCTTCTGCCCATTTCTTGACTGGATTATTTGTTTTTTGGGTGTTGAGTTTGATAAGTTCTTTATAGATCTGGGATACTAGCCCTTTATCTGATATGTCATTTGCAAATATCTTCTCCTATTCCGTAGGTTGCTTTTTAGTTTTGTTGATTATTTTCTTTGCTGTGCAGAAGCTTTTATCTTGATGAAGTCCCAATAGTTCATTTTTGCTTTTGTTTCTCTTGCCTTTGGAGACATGTCTAGCCAGAAGTTGTTGGGGCCGAGGTCACAGAGTTGCTGTCTCTGTTCTCCTCTAGGATTTTGATGGATTCCTGTCGCACATTTAGGTCTTTCAACCATTTTGAGTTTATCTTTGTGTATGGTATAAGAGAATGGTCCAGTTTCATTCTTCTGCATTGGCTGTCTAATTTTCCCAGCACCATTTATTGAAGAGACTGTTCTTTCTCCATTGGATATTCTTTCCTTTGTAAGATTAGTTGACCGTAGAGTTGAGGGTCCATTTCTGGGTTCTGTATTCTGTTCCAATGATCTATGTGTCTGTTTTTGTACCAGGACCATACTGTCTTGATGATCACAGCTTTGTAATAGAGCTTGAAGTCCAGAATTGTGATGCCACCAGCTTTGGTTTTCTTTTTCAACATTCTCCTGGCTATTCAGGGTCTTTTCTGGTTCCATACAAATTTTAGGATTATTTGTTCCAGCTCTGAAAGATGTCAATGGTATTTTGATAGGGATTGCACTGAATGTGTAGATTGCTCTGGGTAATTAGACATTTTAACAATATTTGTTCTTCCAACCCATGAGCATAGAATGTTTTCCCATTTTTTTGTGCCTTCCTCAATTTCTTTCACAAGTGTTCTGTAGATTTTAGAGTACAGATCCTTTACCTCTTTGGTTAGGTTTATTCCTAGGTATCTTATGGTTTTTGGTGCAATTGTAAATGGGATCGATTCCTTAATTTCTCTTTCTTCTGTCTCATTGTTAGTGTATAGAAATTCAACTGATTTCTGTGCATTGATTTTATATCCTGCCATGTTGCTGAATTGCTGTATGAGTTCTAGCAATTTTGGGGTGGAGTCTTTTGGGTTTTCCGCATAAAGTATCATGTCATCTGCAAAGAGTGAGAATTTGACTTCTTCTTTGCCAATTTGAATGCTTTTATTTCCTTTTGTTGTCTGATTGCTGTGGCTTGGACTTCTAGTACTATGTTGAACAACAGCGGTAAGAGTGGGCATCCCTGTCGTGTTCCTGACCTTAGGGGAAAAGTTCTCAATTTTTACCCACTGAGAAAGATATTCACTGTGGGCTTTTTGTATATGGCTTTTATGATATTGAGGTATGTTCCCTCTATTCCTACACTGTGAGGAGTTTTAATCAAGAAAGAATGCTGTAAAATGCTTTTTCTGCATCAATTGAGAGGATCATATGGTTTTTGTCCTTTTATTAATGTAAGGTATCACGTTCATTGATTTGTGAATGTTGAACCACCCTTGCAACCCAGGAATAAATCCCACTTGGACATGGTGAATAATACTTTTAATGTACTGTTGGATCTTATTGGCTAGTATCTTGGTAAGGATTTTTGCATCCATGTTCATCAGGGATATTGGTCTGTAATTCTCCTTTTTGATGGGGTCTTTGTCTGGTTTGGGGATCAAAGTAATGGTTTCACTTTATGGTATTGCTGATTTCTTGAAGCCTCCCCTCATGGTCCATTAGTTGTTTTTCT
Organism: Neomonachus schauinslandi; assembly: GCF_002201575.2. Classification (NCBI taxonomy): domain Eukaryota; kingdom Metazoa; phylum Chordata; class Mammalia; order Carnivora; family Phocidae; genus Neomonachus; species Neomonachus schauinslandi. Next base: position 121,384,784 of record NC_058406.1, on the reverse strand, counting down.
CTTTTCCTCAGCTTCCTTCCTTTCCATTATCCTGTCTTCTATGTCACTGACTCTCTCTTGTGCCTCACTTACCCTTCCTATTAGAGTAACTGTTTTAGACTGCATCTCAGTTAAAGCGTTTTTAATTTCAGCCTGATTAGATTTTATTTCTGCACTAAGAGATTCTCTAGTGTCTTTTATGCTTTTTTCAAGCCCAGTTAGTAACTTTGTAATCATTATCCTGAATTCCAACTCTGGCATTTATTCATATCCATATGGATTAGATCTGTTGCAGAAAGTATTACCTTTGGTTCTTTCTTTTGTTGTGGATTCCTCCTTATAGTCATTTTGCCCAGAGAAGAATGGATGAACGAGAGAACAAAATCAAAAAAACCACAACTCAAGTGAAATACACACTAGACAAATCCAAAGAGATCAGAAACCAAAAAAGAAAAGGAAAAGGAAAAAAGGGAAAAAAGAGAGAATATAATCTCCCACGTGGAAAAAACAGGGTGATCCACTTGGTCCTGGGTGTATTTTGGTCTGTTTGTTAGAAGACATTAAATCCCAAAACTGTAAGAAAGCAAAACTTATAGATATACAAAAATAAAATTGAATACAGTGAAAGGAAGCCAACAATGAAGAATTTATCCATAAAGTGTAAATGTAAAAATGAAAATTAAAAAGGACATAAAAACAAAGAGTTGATAAAATAAGAAACTTGTCGAAAAGGAAAAAAAAGAAAAAGAAAATTTTAAACTGAGTGACAAAAGACTCATGCAAAAAACCCCTCTAATTCTATATACTATTTTCCCCTAGTGGAAGATATTTTTTGGTTTTGAGTGATCTATCAACTTGGTATTCACCTGAGGATCCTGCTGGTCTTCTGGGGGAGGGGCCTGTTGCACTGATTCTCAGGTGTCTTTCCCTGGGTGGAGTTGCACCACCCCTGGCCAGGGGGCCGGGCTCAGTGTAAGCTGCTTTGCTTACAGTGTAAGTTGCTCTATGTGGCCTTTGTTCCCTGAAGGCTTTTTGGGCCGCTTTAGAGGGTTTAAAAATAAAAAAGTAAAAAATGGCAGCACCTGCATCTCCAGCCCAGGGGGCTGATTGTGGCCCCCACTCTTCAGTGCACCCTCTGGGAAAGGCAGTCAAATCCTTTCCTGTGCACCAAACTCCCCAGACTCTGCCAGGGCGCACCTGCACCAATCCTCCCAGGGGAGGGATGGGTGTCTCACTGTGGCCCCACTGCTGGCTGGTCCCCTGTTCAGGGAGCCTTTGCGAGATCGTGTGCTTACCCACGGGGCTCCTCCTGGGGAAAGGAGCTGGATCTTGCAGCAGTTGTCCCTGCTGGGGCCCTGCGTGGAGAGCAGTTGCCTGATCATCTTGCCATTGACAGTTTATGGCAACACCTAGCTGAGAGGCCACTACAGAGCTGGATAATTGTAGCCTGCTTGCCTGCTCCAAAGCTTGTGAACTCTGTTACACTCAGGCACCTCCATTCTTTCTGTGACCCTGGGGATCCTGAGATCACACTGTCCCACCTAGGATTCTGCCCCATTTCACCGCCTGAGCACCTTTCAGGTAGGGACATCCCTCACAGTAGCAGACTTCTAAAAGTTCCAATTTTGCTCTCTACTGCTATATCACTTTCCAGTAGCTGGCTTACGAGGCTCCCTCCCCCACCCCTCACAGTCTGTCTTCCAAAGTATCTCCTGAGAGTCATGTCTCTGCACCTCCTATCTTGCAAAAAGTGGCCACTTTTCTATTTGTAGAATTGCAGCAATTCTTTTCTTAGATCTCAGGTTGAGTTTGCAGGTGTGCAGAATGATTTGATAGATATGTAGCTGAATTCAAGGGACCAGATGAAACGCGGGTCCCCTACTCTTCCGCCATCTTCCTCTGAGCCTCAATGCAAATTTAACCTTACAGAATTTATTTTATTAAATACTGAATTAAAACTTTATTTTATTTTGGGTTTTTTAAAAATTTTACTCCTTCATATATTTTATTTTTTATTGAATACATATAGAAAAGTATATGCATTAGTCTACATATACCTAAGTATATCTGTGTTTTCATAAAGTAAACACATATAAGTAACTACCACCCAGATCAAGGAATAGTAAATTTTTGGAACTACAGTCTTCCTTGTGCCCTTGCCAGTTGCTTCTCCCTCCCCTCAAAATTATTTATCCCGACTTCAAACACTATTGCCCTACATGTAAACAGAATCATACAATGTGTACTTCCTTGTGTCTGACTTCTTTCACTGGACATTATGTTTATGAGATTTCACCCATATTGCTGCATGTAGCTGTTGTTTGTTCATGTTCATGGCTCAATTGTATGCCACTGAATGAATAAAACACTATTTATCAATTCTGTGTTTATAGATTTGGATAGTTCCCAGTTTTAACTATTATGAATGCTTGAGAATATGCACATTCATGTACCTGACTTTCTGTTTTCCATATATCTCTTACATATATATCTAGGAGTGGAACTGCTGAGTCTTTGGCTGTGCATTTGCTCAGTTTCTTTCATTTTTTTTTTAAATTTAAATTCAATTATCCAACATCATTAGTTTCAGATGTAGAGTTTATTTTGAGCTTTTATCTCTTTTATTGCACACTAAAGTTCTTCATTCTTATCATTATGAATACTTGTTTATATTACCCTGCAATATGTATTTATATTATCCTGCAATAATATATTATCCTGCAATATATATATATATATGTACACATGTATGTATGTGTATATGTGTGTATGTGTATATACACACGTGTATATATACACACAAATATATATGTATATATAAATATGTATGTTTATATATGTATATATGTGTATATATATGTATATATACACACACACACACACAAATACACACACAGATATACGTTGTTTATATTGGCTAAAAGGAACACCTGGGATAATAAACAAAATTAAGTTGCAATGGTTTCCTGTGAGGGGAAGAAAGGAATAGAGTAAAGGGAGCAGGAAGGGACATGAGACTCTTTGGAGTAACATCCTTTATTTTATCTATAAGTAAATATAGAAAATATCCTGCATTCTATATATTTAAATATATTTTAACTATAAATATTTTTAAATAATTAAAAATACATTTTGTAAATAGCTTTGGAAACATAAATGTTTGGCATAATAAAAAATAAACTTACATAAAAAACCAGCAATCTGTGAAAATAGGGAGCAAAAGGAAATATATATACCTAACTACATCAGATTGCAGAGAGAGAAGCATTATTTCAAATTAGTTTAGAATAAACTATTTTGATTATATATCTTCAAAGAAGAAAGAAATCTTTTTTAAAAGATTTATTTATTTATTCTAGACTGAGAGAGGGGGAGAGAGGGAGAGAGCACCAGTGGGGAGGAGGGGCAGAGGAAGAGACAGAATCTCAAGCAGACTCCACGCTGAGCTAGGAGCCCAAAGCAGGACTAGACCCCAAGACCCTGAGATCATGATTTGAGCCAAAATTTAGTCAGTCCCTCATCTGACTGAGCAACCCAGGCAACCCCTCTCATGAAATCTTAAACTTAGGGGCACCTGGATGGTTTAGTCAGTTAAGTGTCTGCCTTCAGCTCAGGTCATGATCCCAGGGTCCTGGGATCGAGCCCCACATCGGACTCCCTGCTCAGCAGGGAGCTTGCTTCTCCCTCTCTCTCTCCCTCTGCTTGTGCTCACTCTCCTCTTTGTCAAATAAATAAATAAAATCTTAAAAAAAAAGAAATCTTAAACTATATGTAGTAGTCTAATTATCAGTTATGTTACTGGTATTATTATTTTGAGACTATTTTTTATATATTGTAAAATAATACTAATAAGTAACTATGATTATAGAGTAGGAACCAATATTTCAGTGTAAGAGAAAAGAGATAAAAGTATAAAATAACATAAATGAAGTGAAAATCCTATAATGTTAATTTTTCTTTGGAAATATCCAAATGAATTCATTTTTCTCCAAAAAAAAAATGTATTTTCTAGTTGTATTTACTGAAAAAGCCTAAGGGCAATGACAATGTGATAGCACTGACCATACCCACTCCTCAGTTTGTGATCTTTAAATATGACTTTTCACCTTCAGGAATACAAAGTACTTTGAGGCAAGGCTGATTACAGTTCTGGGACAGGAAATATACATGATGACTTCAGATATAACTATCAATAGTCAAGGCAAGTCTGAGAAACTATCACAGGTTCTTCACCAAGAGGAGTCTAAGGAGACATGACAACTAAATGTGATGTGGTATTCTGGATGGGATCCTACAACAGACATAGAGCATTTGGTAAAAACTAAGGAAATCTGAATAAAGTAGGAACTTTAGTTAATTACACTGTATCAGTATTGGCTCATTAATTGTGACAAATTTACTATACTAGTGTAAGATGTTAATAATAGGGAAAAATGGGTTGAGGTATATGAGAATTCTTTGTACTGTCTTTGCAATTTTTCTATAAATGTAAAACTATTCTCAAATTAAGTTTATTTTTAAAAAGCTATTAATTTTATGTCAAAGGACACAGAAGCCAACGTAAAAGGGCTCCCACTGGTGAAAAATTGAGCAATTTGAAGGTACAAATGACTGGCACACATTGAATATACAAAAACTCATAGGTTTGTGATGAATTTACAAGAACAGAATTCAGGGCTCTAGTGGTTGAGAAAATGAAATTAATCCATTGATCAAACTTAACATCAGTGGGACAATTAGATGTTGTTTGACTTATGATATGATGTATGAAGCTTAAAGTAACCACCTATTAAGTATTCTTGTTTAAAAAAAAAAAAAGCTAAACCCAAGTCTAATGAAATCTCTAGAGCTAGCTTCTATTTATAGGAATTATAGGAATAAAGGAATAAGTTATATGATACCACAAGAAAAGAGACAACTACTGAAAAGTGGAAACATTATTTAGGTCAATCGATCTGATGTCTGCCACAATTTAGTGGCATCAACTCTTTTCAGCAAGAAAAAGAAAAAATAGGGGGAAACTCCTTAGGTTAAAAGAGATCTAAAAGGGGCACCTGGGTGGCTCAGTTGTTAAGCATCTGCCTTCGGCTCAGGTCATGATCCCAGGGTCCTGGGATCGAGCCCCACATGGGGCTCCCTGCTCAGAGGGAAGCCTGCTTCTCCCTCTCCCACTCCCCCTGCTTGTGTTCCTGCTCTCATTATCTCTCTCTCTGTCCAATAAAAAAATAAAAATCTTAAAAAAAAATAAAAAAGATCTGAAAGATGAGAAATCCAAAGTAGTGTTGGGTCTTACTTAGACACAATTAAAACCAACCAGCTATAAAAAGATACTTTTAGTTCAATTGGAGAAATTTAATAATGGTTGAAATATACCACCCCAAGGAAACATTGTTAATTTTATTAGATAAGAAATGTTAGTGTGGATTTGTAACAAAATTGTTTTTAGAAATGTATAGTGAATGATACAGGAGTGTTGGGCTACCAGGAATCTGTATTGTAATACTGTGGCAACCCCTGCCCCAAAAAAGGCAAAAAACCAAAAACACCTGATAAAACAGAAATAGGGGTAGAATATAGCAAGAGTTGCAAAGGCTTGATAATTGTTGACTTTACAATGGCTCTATGTGTTATTCTCTCCATTTTTATATATGTTAGAAATTTTTCATAAATGAAACATTTTTTAAAAAGTAAATGTAGTGAATATTTCTATTACTTGTGCCAGATGGGAAGGACTTTATGAAAATGACACCAAGTATAGAAACCATAAAGGAGAAGTTTAAAGGTACAACCATGTAGAAATTAAAATTTTTTGTAATGAAAAAATTAACATAAACAAAGGTCAAAAACAACTATATTTGGAGAAACTATTTGCAACACATATGCAAAGTTAATATTTTTAATATAACAAGGCTTTTTTTATAGACAGGAAGAGTAAAAAAATAGAAAAAATAGAATAGAAAAATCGTCAAATTTATGTTCCATATGTTTAAAAAGAATTACCAAATAAAATGATGGGATATATATATATATATATATATACCTATAAGAAAGACATTGTTCAAAAAGATTTTTAACATTCTCTTAAGCAAGGGTATGTAAATTACTGGTGGGAATAAATTGCTATAGTTTTTTAAAACTATGAATTTATATTTTAAATAGGTACACTTTGACTTAGTAATTCTACATATGGGAATTAACCCTAAGGGAATAGTTGGAGACAGGTACAAAGATGTAACCAGTTGGATGCTTTCTGAAACATTTTTAACAAAAAAAAATCTTGAAATGTACTCAATATCTATCATCATGAAAACGGATACATATGTTAATATACATTGCCACAATGCAATATTATGAAGCCATTAAAATCAATTCTGTAGATCTATATTTGTTGACAAAAACATGCTACGTGGGAGATGGCATGGAGGCGAATGAGCTCATCTGCTTTGTGGCTCTCAGAATTTTGATTTAAATTGCCATTTATACTTATTACATAAGGAATATTTCCAGGAGTGAGAGCCTTGGGAGAAGGGTCAAGAACAATTTGAGGTCTTTTGATACATATTGCTCGAATGACTTCAAAAGATGTATATTAATTTGTGCTTCTCAGAAGGACCATTTTCCCAAACACTTGCTAATCCCCTGAATTTTAGCTTTAAGAAATTTTTGGCAATTTGATGAATGAAAAATAGCATCTCATTACTGAATTTAATTGAATTTACTTAATCACTAGTGCTTTGTACATTTTTTCCTATGCTTACGGACTGGTTGAGTTCATCTTTTGTGAAGTGCTTTTTCATCTCATCTGTAGTTTTTTTTTTACTGGTGTTTTCATTTTTCTAGTTTGTGAGAAACTTTTAATACCTCAATTCTTTTCTCATCATATGTTACAAATATTCTTTTGAACTCTCATGTTGCTTTAATTTTTTTCAGAATGGATCTTTGATATACATAAGTTCTAATTTTTAAAATATCAAATTTAATAGTCTCCTTTTTAAAAAAAAATAGTTTTTGCTTTTGGCACAAGCCTTATAGAGCCGTCTCCACACCATGATTATACAAACCATCACTCCTACTTTCTGTTAATATTTTATGGTTTTATTTTTATATTTAAACCTTTAATCCATGTGGAATTTACTTGGGTGCTGTATAATATATGAACTACTGTAATTCGTCATACAAATGACTGGTAATGTGTTTCAACATCATTTAGTGAATAATACATCATTTCCTCAGTGATCAAAAGTTCTGGCTTTATGAAAGTGTTATTTTTTAGTGTAGTGTTTATAATAAATACTTCATAATTTGTAAAATGTATTACTTCTTCACTCTTAATAATGTGGCCTTCCTACCCCCACTTCTAGTCCCATAATTTTTGGCTACCTGAGACAGTAAAATAGGATATTAATGGGGGGTGTTATATGAATGCTCTGAAGAAGAGTTGTATAACTAATATTATATGTCACATACAGCACCATGAAAGACACCATTGTAGACATAATTAACTCTAGGTAGAATTATAGAATTTCTGAAAAAAACTAAAAAAAAAAAACTTAAGCTTGAATGTTACTCTGAGTTTTGGTGATGAATGCTTTTCTTTTTGGGGGAGAGGGAGTTATTTGTGTTAAATTCCTTTGGGAGTAACTTGGAACACTCATGTTTTCTCTCCTTTAGTTGTGAGGCATGTACAGTTGATCTCTAACTGGGCACATCTTTTCTAGAAGGAAGAAAATATTTGCACCATCCGAGAAAGGCAAATGAATACCATTTGCAAAGTACTAATGGAGAAGTTTGAAGATCACCCAAGGAGAAGTGATAAATAAGAATGTGGAGGAATACAAGAATCTTTATCAATATAATTTCTCCCTGGCTTCATAATTTTGCCTGGGGTAGAACTATGTCCAGTCTTGGAAAATTCTGCTTTTGAGATATCAGAGGGCATTTTATTTTCCTGCTGTAAGTGAAGCTAGTTTCTTCCACCCATCTCTTTCACTTAATCAAGAAAGTTCACAAGGATGATTCATTCCATGATGCTGATCCCAGAGCTGGCTCTGGAAGATGCTTTCTCAGCTGAAACTAAATGATACTTTATGTGTCTACTCTAAATAGAGAGATTAGAAAGTTATATATATATACATATATATATATATGTATATATATATATATAGTAGGGGAGCACATTAAATATGTGATAAAGTAAGTGGTTTTGTAACTGATTTTATTACTTAAATTCAAACACTTTTTTCTTACTAGTCTTTGTCAACTATAAATTAAGATAGAAGAAGTTGGACAAGGGACAACCAGAGCAGTGCGGAATGCTTCAGAGATCACGTCTTTAAGGGTTATTAAACACAATTTGTTTTTGTCAGCTTCCAATTTATCTGTATCTTAGCAAATCCAGGGAACGTGAGTTCTGACATCTTGTACATCCTTATTAATTATTCATGCTTGAGATTCTGTACTTGCTTGACCTTAAGGAATATGTGCTGTTTACTCCAATGAGAACGGAATAGAATACTCTACCCATTTTGAATGAACACAGCTGACTCCCTCCCCGTCCCCCCTTTGCTGGTTTCAGACGCGTTAAATGTCTGGTACCCACCTCCTTAACAAGTGGAAGTGGCCTGAAAGGGATCAGATAAATACCCAGGGAATTTTTTAAATTTTAAAGATCTGAAAATTCAATATTACAAGCCCCAAAGAGTTTTATTGTCAGAAATAATCACTATACACCTGAGTTCTGCAATTACCCTTTATAACCCCCCAGTTATTTCCAAGAAGTCTTCTGATGTGCAAAAATAATGTAACTTCCTTTGTGGTTTATAACTGATGCTATCTGATACCAGAGCTCTCCCTCTCTTTGATGAAGTAGGGAGAGGGGAGTGGTAACCTAAAATTTTCTACAAAAATATAATTCCTTGTCCTCTAGTTTACAATATACCTCTTGGTAAGTATTTAACCAATTCAAATATCCTGTCCGTTTAGGGAGTGATTCTTTTTTCTTCCATATTCCTCTTTCCCCTTTCACCTTCCCAAATTGGTTTCTCTGTGCTCTGGGAAAATCATAGATAACTTTCTTGGAGGCAAGGAGTGATGAGGGCTGGTGGCTCTGGTCTGTGTGCTATTCTCCAAGTTATTGGCCGACATCTTTGAAATCTCATTCCTGGGATCCAGTGGGTAATTGGTGCTGGGGCCTGCTGAGGTCTGGTCCTGTCCTGGTCATTTTGCTGAGCCCCAGACGAAGGCTATTGTCCTTCCTGCTATAGCTCAGCTATCAATGTCCTGTACCACTGGACATTCTTATCTCCAAGAATCTTCTGGTTCCCCCATCCTCTCAGAGTTCTTCACCTCACCACTCGTGCATTTGCTCCCTGCTATCCTTCCCTGCTAATGCTGGTGCTTCTGGATTCTTGGTGTAACACGGGCAGGTCACGCAGGCCCAGGCACTGCATCTCACTCCCCCCCCCCCCCATATTGTGCCCTCCCACTGGAGCCACATTGTGCATGGAGCTAAACTGAGTGCTTTCTGGAGCGGCTTTCAACTTACCCATGCTGTGTCTGAGGGAACTGGAGCACTGGCCCTGATATCTTAGATCCCCCTCAAACTCATGTAGTCCACTTCATCCTGGGGTTATACCATCTCCCGAACCCCTGTCCCTCATTCCTTCATTTAATGGGAGTCCGAGGTAAGAATGCTGGTAGCTACGCTATTGCTTTTCTCTTTTTCCCTCGTCCTCATTCTCCCAGCACCAATGTGGCCTTAAAATGATGATGATGATGACGACTGCTTATACTACTATAGGTCTTACCACATGTCTGGTATGTCTTATTATTAACGCATTTAGTCTTCACATTAGCCCTGTGAGACAGGTTCTATTTGTTATTACTTCAGTTCTACAGATTAGGAACATGTGCATAAAGAACTGAAACACTGGCCCAAGATTACATGGTCAGTAAGGGGTGGAGCCAGAATTTGAATCCAGGAAGTCTGGATCCAGGCCAAGAATCCATGTTTTCACCATCATATGGTTTTTCTCTCTCACTACTCCTTCCCATCTGGCTGGATCTCTTACTTTATCTCCTCCGTCTTCCTAGGATGAACTTTTGGGATTATTGTATCTGCCTAGTCTTCCTAGAAAGCAGACCCTGAAGCCAAACTGATGTTGGATTTGGGCAATGCAATCCCAAAGAAGCAGAAGTAAGGGAAAGGCATGTGAAGTAGGGTAAGAGGGAGAGAAAATATAAGGGAATGTGCTGTGGAGCTTCATGGCAAGTCCATTTCTTGGTCTCCCAGGATATTTTTAGGAAGGATAAATGAAGGGACTGTATATCCAACAGTCTGCCTAGGGGAGAGGAAGTGAGAAATATTTGACCACTGGCTTCCACATTCTATAGGTCACAGTTAGCCCCATGGAGATTTAATGGTGACGTGGATGCCAAGTGAGTCCTGGTGTGCCCCCCACCTCAGTGCAATAGGAGGGAGAAGGAAAGGCATTGTCTGTTGTCACAGAGACACCTGGCTCCATGACCTATGGAGGAGGAGAAGTCCTATCAAGAACTTGACAGGCCAGAAAGCCAAGCGAGTGCATGGATCTGGGGTGATGCATATACAGAATCTAGTACATGCTGCTTTTCCCTTTCCTGTAGTAATAAACGTCATTACGGAAAGGAATGAAAAATATTAGTAAAAAGGAAGTTTCATTAGGAGGTTTAAAACTCTTTTTCCCACCACATAAAGGAAATATAATATGGAGAAAACCAACAGGTCAGGACCCGTCCCCAAGAGATGCAGGTGAGTTTGTCCTGCCTCGTCCCACCATGCCTTCAGTGACCTGCTCGCTTCCTCCAAAGGCTTCAGGTGTGTCCACACCACACAGCTCAGGCCCGGCTAAAATTTTGCAAACCCTAAGCTAATATCCCTCTCCAGAGCCTTTATTTTCTGCCCTAGAATTCATCATTTCCTAGGATAGTTGACATTAGAAATGTTTTTCTCATCAGGGAAACTTTTCTCCACTCCAGGAGAGAATGGCCCTATCAAGCCAAGGACATGGTCATATGAACATCTGACTTTAAAAGTTCTTTGGCCTTAAAAAGAATGTGTATAATGTCCTTAGCATAGCCCAATCACAATTCAGTTTTTTTAAAATGTCTTTCTATGGAGGGTAAAAAAAAGCTTGAGGTTCAAATTCACCTTAGGACACTCTGTTATATTAAGTGATTAGTTTTAATAAACAGTTAGAAAAGAGATTTCCATTATTACTCTTTCCATAAAATTTGGGTTTTGAAATATTCATGCATTAGGGAACACTGGCACTAAATATTTTCTTCTTCTTGAAATAAGGAATCTAATGGGCTGAATCTACATCTTGGTAAAGCATAAACATGCTAATTCTATTGTAGTCCAATAAGTGGCAACCACTGGTCAAAATGGGTTTATTAACCCACTTATTGGGTGAAGGTAAGGAGTTGACCCTTGAACAGTACAGGGGTTGGGGTGCCAACCCATATGGTTGAAAATCCAGGTATAACTTCTGACTCTCCAAAAACTTAACTACTAATAGCCTACTGTTGACCAGAAGCCTTCCCAATAACATAGTTGAGTAATACATATTGTGTCTGTTATATGTATTATATACTGTATTCTTATAATAAAGTAAGCTGGAGAGAAAAAAATGTTATTAAGAAAATCATAAGGAAGAGAAATACAGTATTATTTATAGACAGTACTATCCTGTATTTATAGAAAAACAATCCCAACATAAGTGGACCTGTGCAGTTCAAACGTGTGTTATTCAAGGTTCAACTGCACTCAGACATTGTTTCCCTTGTCTTGTTTCTATGGAGATAGGGACAATATAGCCCCCGCCCCTAGAGTTGCCTGCCAGTACATGTTCACACTCCTTGTCCCTTTGTCATCCCCTGCTTTGGAGGACAAACTCTGTACATAGCTGTGTACCACCACCCAGGAGAAGAAATCTTAGATGCTGACTGCAAATGGCCCTTGACTCCCCCTGAACTCCAATTGCTCTCTGTACATCTTGTCTTCAATACACGGTTGGATAATTATTTATAGTCTTTCTTCCAAGTAGACTAGTTGGGTAGGGGCTGACTGTTCCTCATTTTTTCATCCCTTCATCACAGCGTTGAGCAACACTGGCACATAGTGGTGCTCAATAATATTTGCTAAGCGAATGACTGGAACAATTGCAGTGATTTTATCTTCCTCTATAAAGTGGACCCTCTGGCTCTTTTCCTTCTCTCCCTCTTCTGACATCTTCTCTTTCCCCTTCAGCACATGCTCTCCCCCAGGCACCATCCTTTTCCCTGCAGAGAGACTTCCACGGTGACTGACGGGGGGGTTTTCATCTGACATGTTCCCCAGAGCTAGATTTCTCTGCAACTTGAAATTCTTCCTATCCCCAATGATTGATTATTTCTCCCAGATGAGTAGAAGGTATAAAGAATCCTTGATACCTGTTTTTCCTGAAATTATTTGTAACCATCTTCAGTCTCAATATCATGTCTCTGGCTTTCATGTTTTTAAGGCCTCTATTCATTTATAACTACCTGTTAGTTTGGTTCATTATATTCCCCTAAATAATGGGTATGAGGTTAAACAAAATAGGAAGGGGATAGTAGCTCCAAAATAATGCATGGCTGTCAAGGTAGCTACAAAATCTGCTAACTGTGCATGCGGTTGATCATCACTGGGAAGGTTGTGTTTCACTCAATCTAAGACACCACCAGTGGCAAGATTTTTTGCCATTATTTTATACACCACTAAAGAAGAAAAATTGCTGCCAAATAAACTATGGCATAGTAACTCCTTATTGCTTGGAATATCCATTTTATACGTGTTGAAAAGAATTCTTTTAGCTTTGGTTAGACTTTGACTAGATATCTTTTATCACAGAAGCAGAATAAATTGGTCACGAATCACTAAAACTGGGTCATACTACAGAATCTAACTGTTCTGTGTTACGAAGCCAGGGTTGTCCATGGTTATTGATGATGCAGCAGTTTGAGGGTAGTTTTGCTGTTGTTTCTGGAATTTTCCTCAAGCTACTGAACTCCATTCTTCAAGTTTCAGGAAGTAGAGGGGCAGTGGCCACTGCAGTGTGATGGCTGACGGGCTCGATTCAGAGCTCAGTAAAGTGTGCCGACGGCTCATTTTAAAACTGATGGATTTTTGAACGGATTTATATTTGCACATATTTATGAGTAATTTAACCAAATCAAAGAAGGTTTTGAAGACAGAGAAGAGGGGAAAAAATGTGCCACAACTAACCGGACCGTCAACAGTTTCATGTAAATCTTAACGTATTCATAGATGTAATCATTGATTACATGAAATCGTGTACCTGAATTTCCTCATGTATGTGACATTATGAATAAAATTTTATTATTTTCGGGTGCCTGGGTGGCTCAGTTGGTTAAGCGGCTGCCTTCGGCTCAGGTCATGATCCTGCAGTCCCGGGATCGAGTCCCGCATCGGGCTCCCTGCTCGGCGGGGAGTCTGCTTCTCCCTCTGACCCTCCCCCCTCTCATGTGCTCTCTCTCATTCTCTCTCTCTCAAATAAATAAATAAAATAAAATAAAAGTTTTATTATTTTCAAGTTGCTGTAATATGTTTATAACCACCATTTAACATTTTTCTGAAGAAATTCTGAAACAGGATTCAGTCTTTTCCATCCAGTGGACCTAAAAGTATTGATGCTACTTCTTCATGGGCTTTGTGTTTCTTCCTTCCCAAAAGCTTGATGAACTCATTACCACGGACCCATACTTAGAATTATTTATAGAGTTTTTAATTATCTTTTTTCCCCAAACTGGTTAGAAATTGATCCTCTTTTCCTACGTCAGCCTTCCTTTTCAAGTCATCCCAGTCAGTTTTTTTTTTTTAATCCAGCTGTCCCAGTCATTAATTACAAACTTAAATCTATTAGCCAGAAGTAAAATACAATCAATCCAACTAGTTGTCAACATGCAGCTGAAAGGACTGGTGGAGAGGTGGAATGTTCGGGCTGTTTCAGCCTCACAGAGCTTTCACCAGGCAGGAGACTGCACTGTACCATGATTGTGTTATCTGCAAAGCCCCAGAGTTACTTCTTTTGCTGGCATGAAAATGACAGTCTTCTCTCACTCTAGGTACTTGGGTTTGAAATCCTGGGCCAAGAAGGACATTTGTCAAAATAAAGATCATTTGATATTTGAAAGATGAGTAAACCATTCAGATTTGATTCATTAAAACAGTAAAACAACACAAACACATTCCTTCTAAATATATAATATGAAGCAGTTGGGAACATTCATTTTAGGATCACTGTGTCAATACTTTCCCTAAAATAGTCTCTGACAGCTATTTGGGCCTATAGATATTCAGGCAGAAGGATGCACTAACTCTAAGAGTTTAGATTTTTATTTGTTTTTTTTCCCTACTGTGGCTTGGGCATATTGTGAAAAATATTTGGCTGATCAAAAGATTCATCTTTCCAGTGTTCAGAGGTTTTATTTTTCATCTAGGAATTTCATATTTCACTTCCCTCACCCTACCAATCCTGTCCAAGTCATGATAAGAGAGTCAAAGAGAGGGACCAGGTATCACGGAATCATATTTCTAGCCCCTATTTGCCACTCAAAAGAGAATAAGAGCAGACAAAAGAGATGAGGACAGAAGCGGCTTTTGGGAATCTTCACTCCCAAAATGTTGGCCAGTGAGAACCAATGAGTAAAAAGCAAACCAGCAATAAACAAAAACTAAAAAGTCAATGTGGGGCACCTGGGTGGCTCAGTCGTTGGGCGTCTGCCTTCGGCTCAGGTCATGATCCCAGGGTCCTGGGATCGAGTCCCACATCGGGCTCCCTGCTCGGCGGGAAGCCTGCTTCTCCCTCTCCCACTCCCCCTGCTTGTCTTCCTGCTCTCGCTATCTCTCTCTCTGTCAAATAAATAAATAAAATCTTTAAAAAAAAAAGTCAATGTGATACTGAGTAGTAGGATAATAACATAGTGGAAATGTTCATTAGGATCCTCCCCCCCATCAATTTCTCCTCTTTTCCCCTTCCTCCCATCTGAGCAGTTATTCCATTCACACCTCAGAGATGCAACATGGAACCAAGCGAATGGTCTACCGTCTACTCCTTACCTGCCTCAACCCTCAACTTCCCAGTGCCTTTTCACCAGCTGAAAGGCAGGGATAAAAGGGTTGAAGAGCAAGTTGAGTGAGAGTCTAGAACCCTTCACAACTTCCAACTAGAGAGCTACACTGAGCTTGGGCAGCAGGAAGGACAAAGGGAAGTGATAAGAGTGTCCATGTTGGTGGGTCCTGGACAGAAAGGCACTGCTCTCAGACTTTGGGGCAAAATCCTAGAGGTTAGGTTCCTCAGGAGCTGATTTTAAGTGGAAGATTACTGTGCAATTAAGGAAGGGCTCCCAGGAGAGACTAGAGGGGAAGTGAGCAGGATGGGACAGAAAAGGGGAAAAAGCCACGCAAAAGTACAGTCTCAGGCTAAATTCTAGAGAGACATGCTCTGCTGAGTAGGTTATGCCTCAATTGTCCTGACCTGAGCCAGTGAGCTGTCCTTTCTCCACACACTGTCAGCCTTTGGACAACGGCCTCCCTTCATGCCCATGAACATCTGAGGAAAAAGCAGCCTCGGTTGTCCCAGGGCAGCCCTCAGAAGGGCCACAGGTGCTGGTTGTTGGTATAGGGAGTGAGGTTTGCAAAAAATAGCAAAAACAAGTCTAAGTTATTCTAGATAGAGCACTGAAGTCTGCTCCTCCCGGGGAATAAGAAATATAATGCTATAGTAATAAATGTATGATATGTGTGTATATAGCACTCTCTCCTTGCTACATTCTCCTTTCTGACCTCCATTACAACCCTGGAAGATACTAGAATATATCGGGTTATGTATTATGATACCTCTCTTAGATATGTAAATTTGACATACGTCACCATCAAGCAACTTACTCAAACGATAAAAGCTCCAAACCCAGCAGTCTTTCTCTCTTCTGTAGCCACAACCTAAAGGGTATTTCTGTAACTTCTTGATACAAATTCAGAATCCTGGGGTCATTACAGAGTAGAGATCAAGCTGTGGTCTTATTGGAATTCCTTGGCTCACATCTGAGACCCTCTCTGCACCAACATCTCTCAGGATGAAGCCCAAACTTTCAGTCCGCCTACACCCCAGGGCTCCTCAGGGGTTGCCTCTGTAACTCTAGCACCATTGTCTTGCCCTGAGTTGGAGGGTAGCTGGTTCAGAGCATAGTTTTGTGTTTTAGGCAGGACAGGGTTTGAACTCTGGTTCTGCCATTTACCATGTGTGTGAGTTTCCTTAGGTCATCGAAGTTCTCTAAGTCCTACATTTGTCATCTGCAAAACTGGGCAGCGTTAGTAGTCACCTTAGAGGGTTAAGTTGATTCAACAAGATGATATTGGTAAAGCGCTAAGCCCAGGGCTTAGGAAAGAGCAAGTTCCCAATAAGCGTTATCTATTATGATTTCATTATTATTAATCCTCATCCTTTCCCTCAAATTACTCCAACTCAGGTCATCCTTTCTCTAAAATGATGTTTTTTCCCCCTATGCCACACTGAATGTCAATGTGGACCACTTTCAGGAGTTGAAATTGATTCAGCAAAGTGAACCTTTTGGTTAATGTTGTTTACTGGAGTGGGATTTGAGCTGTAGCAATTTAGACACTTGGCTGGCAGATGGTGGATGGCCTTGGGAGGTTATACCATTTGCTTAGAATACAGGGACTGTAGTCTCTCTTCACCAGTCATTTCAGAAATGAGTCTCACTTAGTATTTCACAGAAGCAAATGAGCTTATAGTTAAAATCCTGGTGAAATAGCTCCTAGTTTAGTATTTATTTACAACCTAGAAACCCAGCAGGTACAGCCCCAGGTGTATTTCATCTTAAAAGCAAATTCTAGGGGCGCCTGGGTGGCTCAGTCGTTGGGCGTCTGCCTTCGGCTCAGGTCATGATCCTGGGGTCCTGGGATCGAGCCCTGCATCGGGCTCCCTGCTCCGCGGGAAGCCCGCTTCTCCCTCTCCCACTCCCCCTGCTTGTGTTCCCTCTCTCACTGTGTCTCTCTCTGTCAAATAAATAAATAAAATATTAAAAAAAAAAAAAGCAAATTCTATAGTTCCCTTAGAATTCCTGTTTTCGGGGCATCCAGAAAGATACATTTGAAAACCAGCTTCCTTTCAGCCCCCAGCCCCATGACAGAGATAAAAAAACAAAAACAAACAAACAACAACAAAAAAAAAACAAGGAAAGAATTTTTCTAATTTGTAAAGCAAACAAGAGAAATAAAAAGAGCAGGAGGAAGCCAGTTTCGGAATGACACCCAAATAGAAGAGTTTTGAATAGGTGAGAAATCACAGCATGAATGAATGAAACCAGAACAAGGGTGGTCTTCAGGCTTTCAGACCTTTCATCAGGTCATCCACATACATCAGAAGAAAGAAGCACCAAGTGATGATTGAGGGACCCTGATGACAGAACTGAGATGAAAAATAATGGTTCATCCCGTGTCAATGGAGCATAAGAGCAAAGCCTGCTGTGAAGGCTCTTCCATCAATCATGGACGCCTAATGGCATAATCCCAGAACTGTAGGACGTAGAGGGGATTCAGGGCAGCCTCTCATTCAGATCATGGCCAGAGACACAAGGGAGTCGTCTTTGCCCAGTCAGCAAGACCAGTGCACAGGACAACACACATTGCCACATCGCCACATGCTGGCCCCCTTCCCAAAGGGCTAGCCGGAGTGAAACCAGCCTGCTGAGAACTTAGTAGTAAAGGCGGGATAGTGGAGAATATAGCTAATGAAAGAGATCCCACCTTTACTGGGCTTTCCTGTGTGCTTGGAGCTGTGCTGGGGTCTTAATAGACCTTATCTCAGCTGTCTTCAAAATGACCCTATCGAAGCTTCACTCTTCCCATTAACTTTCCCAAATTAGTAAGTATAAGTAACTTACTAGTAACTAGTAAGTGGCAAAACTCACCTCTCACCCCAAGAATTCTGTTTCCAGAAAGCCTGTGACCAATACGGTCTAGCTATACTATCTTAAGCAAAGAAAACTCCTTCACTACAGATAATTTAACAAAGCCCTCCAATGTCATGAGAGACAAAGAAGAAAGAAATGTGCACAACTCAAAGGCTTCTCTGGTGAGATTTGCTTTATTCTTTTAGGGTTATACAACAAGACATTAAAAAACAGGGATTGATCTTGTATAGAAAAGAGGAATGAATATACCTGTGTTCACACTGTGGCAGTGGAGTTGGGGCCGTGTAGGAATAGGGCCCACCTGTCCAGACACCTACCATTCATTTATCTACCCAAGACCCCCTTCTCAAGTCCCTACTATGCGCCAAACCCCATAGAGATGGGAACAACAGAAGATGAATAGACAATGGTTTCTTGTTATGAGAATTTCACCATGTCCGGGGAAAGGCAGACAAACAGATCATTACAAAGCAGTATGTAAATGTTACAATAGTGTAACAGTGGTAACTTTGTAATTGTACTAAATTTGAACCCTGTCCTTCCAGATCACAAAACAGATATGTAGGAGGAAGCAAGAAGATTTTAACTCAAGTATCTGGATGAAGATGGCTTTCTAAGTTAAAAGTAATGATAGAGAAAAAAAATGAGATTTTAACTTAGTAAGTTCCAAAGAATTTTAAGAGTTCATGTTTTCTCAAGGAAATTAGCAAAATAGGAAAAAAGGTAGAAATCTAAGGGATTCTGTAATCTCTGTAACACGAAAAATAAAAATGAAATAAAATGAAAAAAATAAAAGCTGCATAAAAATAATTTAAGAAAAGACAGGAAAAACCATGTAAGTATGTTCTTATGACATCATTTATAATAGTAAATTATTAGAAATTATTAACATGTCCAACAATAGGGAAATCAAGCAAGACAAATTTTTATGGTGGAATATTATGCATGCTTTAGGAGAGACTTTTCAAGTTATTAGCATTTATTAAGTGCACTGTGCTAGGCACACAGAACTTAGGCAATAGTTTCTATCCTTGAACATCTTACTTGAATACCTACTTAGCTCTCACATATAACGGTTTAATTTCTTTGATCAGAAAGTGTACTTTATCAGACATATTTCCCATAGATTAATTTTAGACCCTAAGTTGCTTTTGGTTTTGGCAAATATATGCAGTCATATAATAATTACCCCAATTTCCTTCATTCCCTTCTGCAATCTCCCCTCAACTAGTTACAGCCCCCTGTGACCACTGATCTGATTTCTGTCTCTATAATTTTTACCAAATGTCACATAAATTGAGTCATACAGTATGAGTATAGAGTTTTCTGTGTCTTGCTCCTTTCACATAATATAATGTGTTTGAGATTCATCCATGTTGTTGCATTTATTGGTGATTTGTTCCTTTTTGTTGTTCTATTCCATTCTATTCTATTCTATTCTATTCTATTCTATTCTATTCTATTCTATTCTATTCTATTCTATTC
>NC_058406.1:121281109-121365295 GCF_002201575.2 Neomonachus schauinslandi | reverse complement strand
TCTATTCTATTCTATTCTATTCTATTCTATTCTATTCTATTCTATTCCATTTAATTCCATTCCATTCCATTCCATTCTATTCTATTCTATTCTTCTATTCATGTTCCACAATTCATTTATCCATCTACCAGGCAGTGAACATTTGAAATTTTTGGCAATTATGGATAAAGCTGACAAAAACACTAGCATGCATGTCTTTGTGTGGACATGTACTTTCATGTCTCTGTTAAATATCTAGGAATAGGATTGCTGGGTCATATGATAAGTGTATTCAGCTTTATGAAAAACTGCCAAACTGTTTCCAAAGTAGCTGTATCATTTTGCATCCCCACCAACAATCTAGGAAGTCCCAGGTGTTTTCAATCCTTGCCAAATTGTCAATCGTCAATTGACACGTCAATCTTCTTAATTTTAGCCATTCAAGTTGGTGTGTAATATTGTTTCATTGCATTGAGGGGGTGGGTGGGGAATGATACCACCCTCAGGCCCAGTGTGTTGCAAGAGGAATTTATAGTACTCAAAAAAGCTGTTTTATTCATGGTCATAATTTATTACAGTGAAAGAATATACACTAAAATTAGCGAAGGGTAAAAGTACATGGGGTGAAGTCCAGGGGACAGCAAGTGCAAACTTCCAGGTGCATATTCCAGTGAATATGTATAATTCTCCCAGCAATGATATATGACATGTGCAAAGTGTTGCCAACTAAGGAAGCTTACTGGAGCCTGGTGCCTAGACTTTTACTAGGGGTCAATAATGTAGGTATGCAGCACCTGTGTGATTGACCTCAGCTACCCACAAATTGGTACAGCATGGTCCAAGGCCTTGGGCACACAAAAACAGGGTTTCTTTTTTCTTTTATTTTTTTTAAAGATTTTATTTATTTATTTGACAGAGAGAGAGACAGAGAGAGAGGGAACACAAGCAGGGGAGTGGGAGAGGGAGAAGCAGGCTTCCTGCTGAGCAGGGAGCCCGATGTGGGGCTCCATCCCAGGACCCTGGGATCATGACCTGAGCCAAAGGCAGATGCTTAATGACTGAGCCACCTAGGTGCCCAAAAACAGGGTTTCAACATAAATGTAGCATGGCTCAAGGGCTCAGATATACAAATACACTCTTTTTTTTTTTTAAGATTTTATTTATTTATTTGACAGAGAGAGAGGGAACACAAGCAAGGGGAGCAGCAGAGGGAGAAGCAGGCCTCCTGCGGAGCAGGGAGCCCAATGCGGGGCTCGATCCCAGGACCCTGGGATCATGACCTGAGCTGAAGGCAGACGCTTAACGACTGAGCCACCCAGGCGCCACCATACAAATACACTCTTAAGAGGTAGAATATCCCATGGAATATTCCAGGGGTCAGTTCTAAACACAGGCCTTTCTTTGGAATATGCAGGGTTTGGGCAACCCAGGCCCACTGAGTTAACCCTTTCCTGAGCACTGGTGATCTTAATTTGCTTTCCCAAATGACTATTAATGTTGAACTTCTTTGCATATGCTTATTTGTCATTCATACATTTTCTTCAGTAAAGTGTCCAAATTTGTTGTCATTTTTTTATAATTTGGTTGTTTGCTTTCTTTTTATTGAGTTGTAAGTGTTCTTTGTATATTCTGGATAGAAATAATTTATCGGGGGGCACCTGGGTGGCTCAGTTGTTAAGCGTCTGCCTTCGGCTCAGGTCATGATCCCAGGGTTCTGGGATTGAGCCCCGCATCGGGCTCCCTACTTAGCGGGAAGCCTGCTTCTCCCTCTCCCACTCTCCCTGCTTGTGTTCCCTCTCTCTCTGTCTCTCTCTCTGTCAAATAAATAAATAAAATCTTTAAAAAAAAATAAAAGCTTTAAAAAAAAAAAAGAAATCATTTATCAGATTATTTTGCAAATAGATTCTCCCAGTCTGTGATTTGTCTTTTCTGTTACTTAATAGTACTTTAAAAGAGCAAAAGTTCTTACTTTTGATAAAGTCCAATTTATTAATATTTTCTTTTGTGATTTGTGTTTTTTTGTACATTATCCAAGAAATCTTTCCTACACCAAGGTCACAGACTTTCTCTTATGTATTTTTTTCTAAAAGTTTTATAGCTTTAACATTTTTATGTAGGTCTATGACCCATTTTGAGTTAATTTATATATATATATATATATATATATATATATATGATGCAGTGGAAGAGTTGATGTTCTTTTCTTTTTTTAATATAATGTACAATTCTTTCAGAACTATTTCTTAAAAAGATTATCTTTTTTTTCCCCATTAAATTATCTTGGTACCTTTGTCAAAAATCATTTGACAAATCACATGTGAGCCTATTTCTAAACTCTGTATTCTATTCCATTGATCTATATGCTTATCCCTACACCAATGCCATTGTGGCTTGATTATTGTAGCTTTATAGTAAGTCTTGAAAACAGGTGATCTCACTCCTCCAATGTTATCTTTTTCAAAATACTTTTGTCTATTCTAGGTCCTTTGCTTTTCCATTTAAATTTTAAAATTAGCATGTCAAAGGGGAAAACTGACATCTTTTTTTTTTTTTAATTACCACATTAATTTATTGTCAACACAACTAAGTACAGGCAGGCGGATATAATAACATATGTGTAAACTATTAAGCAAGAAGAATAAAGAGGAAACCACTGTAAGTCACCTTCATGGTACTGCACAAATACTCACTAAAAGCCACATTGTAGGTTCTGTTTTCTCAGTTCATTAATATTATTATACAAATATCTGTGCCCATATATTCCCATAATGCTTCATCTGCCTTTCTTTAGCCCCTTAGCTCATTTTGATTTCTCCATGTGTATGGTGGACAAACTCTAGGATGGCCGCCATGATCCTCTTCCAATGGTGTTTATGCCCTTTCAACATCCCCCTCCCTTGATTGTGAATGGGCTTGTGATTTGAGTCTAACCGATAGCATATCGCAGAAGTGATGGGATGTCATGTCTGTTCCATGATTATGTAAAGACTGTATCTATAGCAGACACTTTATTCAGTCCGTGATGCCTTGACAAGTACACAGTTCTATTAGGGAAAACTGACATCTTAACAGCATCTGATCCATAGGTACAGTATATTTCTTCATTTGTCCAGATCTTTAGTTTCCTCCAATAATGCTTTATTATTTTTAGCATACAAACTTTGAATATATTCTGCTGGATTTATCCCTGAATATTTCATGGTTTTTTGACCCTTTTGGAAATGACAGGTTTTTTCAATTTCCAATTGTTTACTGCTAATATATAGAAATACAATTTTTTATATTGACTTTGTGTATCTTGTAACATTGCTAAATTTACTTATCAGTATAGCAGTTTTTTGTTTGTTTGAGATTCCTTGGGATTGTTTCTGTAGATGATGAAGTTATGTGCAAATAACACCAGCTTTATTCCTTCATTTCCTTTCTCTATGTGTTTTATTTATTTTTCCTGCAGTGGCCAGGACCTCCAGTCCACTATTAAGTAGAAGTTTTATCCTTGTCTTGTTTTTTCGTTTTTTTTTTTAATTGAGAGAGAGAGAGCGAGAGAGAGCGAGCACGAGTGGAGGGGCAGGAGAGAGAGAATCTTAAGCAGGTTCCATGCTCAGCATGGAGCCTGACGTGGGGCTTGATCTCACGACCCTCAGGTCATGACCTGAGCTGAAATTAAGAGTTGGACACTTAACCGACTGCACCACCTAGGCGCCCTATCCTTGTCTTGTTTCTGATCTTTGTAGGGAGGCATTCAGTTTTTCATCATAAGTGTGATGTTAGTGGTATCTTTGTTGTTGTTATTGTTGTTGGAATAGCTACCTGCCTGTATCAGTTTCCTAGGGCTGCCATAAAGTACCACAGAGTGGGTGGTTTCAAATAACAGAAATTTATTTTCTCTCTGCTCTGAAGGCCAGAGGTCTGAAATCAAGGTGTAGGCAAGGTTGGTTCCTTCTAACTGTGAATGAGAATCTGTTTCATGCCTCTGATGATTTGCCAGCAAAATCTTTGGCATTTCCTGGCTTGTAAGTATGTTTTTTCAATCCTCCACCTTCACGTGGCATTTTCTGTGTCTCTTCACACAGTCTTCTTTCTATGCATGTCTGTTATTGTGTCTAAATTTCCCAGTTTTATGAAGACACAAGTCATACTGGATTAAGGGCTACTCTAAAGACCCCATCTTAACTTGACTACCTGTGCAAAGACCCTATCTCCAAATGAGGTCACATTCTGAGGTACTAGGGTTAAGATTTCAACATATTTTTTTGGGGGGTGTCATAATTTAACCCATAATTATGCCCTTAGCCAAATTGAAGAAGTTCTGTTCTATTACTAGTTTGCTAAAAGGTGCTTTTCATGAATGGTTGTTAAGTTTTGTCAAATCCTTTCTCTGCACCTATTGAGATGATCATATGGTTTTCTTTTAGTCTTTTGATATAGTGAATTATGTGGGTTGGTTTCCAAATGTTAAACTTTAGTTCCAGGATAAATTATGGTTGTGATATATTATCTTTTTGAGATATATATATATATATCTATATCTCATATATATATATATATATATATGTATTACTAAATTAAGTTTGTTAATGTTTTGTTAAAGATTTTTGTGTCTGTGTTCATTATGGGTTTTCATCTGAGCTTTGTTTTGTTGTTGTTGTTTTGTTTTGTGCTTTTTGTTTGTTTCTCTAAAAAGTTTCATAGTTTCCATTTGTTCCACAGCTTGGGAGAGGGCTCCAGGGTGTTGAAAAAATTGCCCAGTGGCTTCAGGGGGAGGCTCAGGCACAAGCCCTGGCACCAAGGAGATTTCAGGGTGGATGCTCAAAGGCTGCTGGTCTTCAGAGGTCCTGGTCATGCTTGAGGGTGAGCCTTTTGAAGAAATACTCATCCAGGCCAGCCTGGGGGCTGGCCATCTTGGGGAGGTTAGTCAGGTGGTCGCCCATCTTCTTGATGAGTTTCACCTTCTCATCCAGGAAGTGGAAGTCTCCAAGCTGGCAGTCTATGGGGCAGAACCCAGGGCATGCAAATCCAAAAGGCGTGGGTTCAGGTTCTTCTCTTGAACCATGGCAGCTTCCATGTTGTCCAGAGTTTTGTGCCACTCATCTTGGGAAGACTTCTGCATGTCCTGGAAGAGGGTCCCAACGCTGCGCTGGTTTTGCACCTTCAGGAAATGCTCAGTGCCCTTACGCTTCTCCTCAGCCAATTCGAGATATTCCATTGTGGTCAGATAACACATCTTTTATGATTTTGTTCCTTTTAAATTGTTGAGATTTGTTTTTATCTGAGAACATGGTCTGTCTAGGTAAATGTTTCATGTGCCCAAACACAAAGAATGTGTTTGGGGATGAAAAGAGTGTTCTATAAATGTCAATTAGATCAATTTGTTTGGTAATGCTCAAGTCTCCAATATCTTTACTGATTTTCTACTTGTTCTGTTTATTGATTACTGAGAGGGAAGTATTGAAATCTCTAATTTTAATTATAGACTTGTTTATTTCTCTTTTCAGTTCTATCCATTTTTTTTCTGTATGTATGCCAAAGTTCTGTTGTGGGATAATCTTTATTGGTAACATTTCCTTTTGACTTTTAATTATTGTTTCCATTTCCCTGCTGAAGTCCCCATGTGTTCACACATGTTGTCCATATTTTCCACTTGCTCCTTGAACATATTAATAATCATAGTTACATGATAGTTGGGTTTGAGGTCTGCTGTTCCTATCACACTCTTCGGTGGGCACAGTCTTTCATTTCCTGCATCTGTGGGATACTGCTCTGTTGTGCTGCGAGTGGGATTGTGGTTTTTTCTCAGTTTTCCTACCCTCCCCTTACCTTTCAGCTGACAGTGTATATCTGCTGCATCCGGGGGCTCTCTTTTCATGGGTTTGCTCTTCCTTCACTGGGAAACGGACTTGACTTGTAACCCAGTGTGAGGCTTGTGGTGGGCATCCTGGTGGAAGGTCCTGCATCAGTCTTTCTTTTTTTTTTTTTCAATTTTATTTATTTACTTATTCGAGAGAGAGAGAATGTGAGCGAGAGAGTGAGAGAGAGCATGAGCAGGGGGAGTGGGAGAGGGAGAAGCAGGCTTCCCGCAGAGCAGGGAGCCCGATGCGGGGCTCAATCCCAGGACCCTGGGATCATGACCCGAGCCGAAGGCAGACGCTTAACCGACTGAGCCACGCAGGTGCCAAGTCCTGCATCAGTCTTAACCAATTGTAGCACAGCTTTTTCAGAGCAAGATCCTGTGCTCAAATGTATTTCCTCCCCTTCAGATGTTTTTGGCTTTTACTCCTCTCTTACCAGCAATCTACCTTGTGATCTTAGCCTACTGATGAGCTTAAGAAAATTTATGATTTTGTGGATTAGCTAGATATTTCTTGTGTTTAAGGTAGAGTGATAGTCTCTTGTGTCTTTCTACATCCTACACAGAAATGGAACTCTCATGAGCAGTGGTTTAAAATTGTGAGAAAAATGATAGAATTTTAACAGCAGTTTCCAAAACTGGAAAATACTAAATATACAAAACTCTACATACAATATAATTCCAATATTAACTCACCTCCTAATATCCATTAGGCCTTTTGGTAGATACTGATAAGCAAGATTGATGTCCCTTCTTTGCAAAGAAATTATAATGAAAATTCTTCTACATGAACACTGAAAAGATCCGTACATCAAAAAATAACAAATCTAGGATTAAAAATCCAACGGTGATCGTGGGAATATATATATTCTAAGAAGTATGACACAAGTTAATATCACTAATGTATGAAGTACACATGCAGTAAGTTATAGCAAATACTGTCAGTGTTTCACTCATATTCCCTAGGATCCTGTCCAGTTTTTGTCACACTGGCTTCTGGTATGCTTTCCCTTCTAAACGATGGTACCTGCATCTCTTGTTTGGAGGCTTCTCTTAGCCCACCTACCTCTCCCCTCTGCCCCTGGGTCCCTACTCTGAGATAGTATTTAACCAAGGATAGAGAGTAAAATTTCTCTTGTCCCCTAATCAGGACAATTTAGAGGTATGACCTCTGTTGTCCCTAGAGCTTCCCTGGGGGGTTATGACAAAGTTTTCCGCCATGGGACTTTATTTGATGCCACAGATTTCTTTGGCCTCCCTCCTCTTTCTGTCCTACTTCTCCACTCTCCTACTATTTTTTCCTAGGAATGTTTCCTAAGAAATCACTTTGGTAAAACTCCTCATCTCAGAGACTTCTAGGGAACTGAACTATGGCATAAATCAAAGCAAAAATACTAAGAGTACAACAGGGAAAAAATGAGCTAAGGACATAGACTAGGAATTCACATACAAAATGATAATACAACTTTTCCAAGGGAAACTTTTCTTTAGTGTTTTTGGGGGGAAAGGAGAGTTTTGCCTCATCTGCTCCCTAGTCCTTCCATGGTTCATTAATGTCTCCACAATGCTTCTAACCTCCCATTCCTCTCAGTTCTGCTTCAAATGTCCTCTTGCTTTGCTGCTGCCCCCCAAAACCCTAGGCCTACTTTTCTCCTTCAATATGATGCTTACCTTGGGGTGTTGGCCACTGTGGAGGGGTGATGGTGTACTCAGGGTTCAGGAATAGGTAGAAAATATTCACTGTAGAAAAAAAAAAATTTAAACCAAAAGACTAAAGATGACTATCCCCAAAATCTAAGAGGGAAAAGTTCAAAATCTTTATTAGTCATCATGGTCAATTACTTCTTGGTCTCGAAGCTCACCTTACACTCTACTCTTCTTCAGCTCCTATTGTGAACCCCCTCCACCCAGTTTAGAAAACTATTGTTCTCTGTCATAGGGTTTAGTTATCTTCTGGTTCTGACTCTCCATATCAGGATACCTCCTGGGATGACATTTTCCAAAGTCTAATTTATCAGTCTGATAATAACTTGTTGTGTATGTAATTTCTGAAGTGTTTATGGAGTGGGGTTAGAGACTCAGCAGGACAATTCAGATGGGATCTGGTGCTTTTGTTGAGACTTCTTTTGGGCCAGTGACAGGGAGAGAAGGCCAACTGTGTGTACTTCTTCCCACTTTTCCTTCAGAGATGTCTTGTTGGTAGATTGTAACCAGTCATAGTGGGAGTGTTTACACCATGGAAATCAGGAATTGCTACAGATGGGCTTTTTTCCTACCCCAGAGAGCCAGTTGTTAAACATTCACTAGTACACCACTGCTCCAACATTTTGGGGGACCATAATTCTTCCATTCATAGCCTAGATGGTTCAGATGAGATTGACCCTATTCTCTAGCTCCAAAAGTAGGCAGAGTATCGCATCCTTCCTGGCTTTGATGATTGGTGCAAAAATGAGTAAATATTCTCAGATGGGCCGATCAAAGTCTTCTCTGACTTTTGCTGAAGTGATTGCGGAAAAGTTACCCTCTATTTTTGATATCCTGGACACTGAGATTCCTTAATGTCGAGCTGGTGAAGGTCATGTGGGCCAGTACATAGAGATAGCCTGCTTGAGAATAAAGCCAGCACAGAGGAAAATAAAGCCGAAACAGGGAGTGAGTAAATGACAGGGCTTGTGCTCAGCATTTTAATTCCTGCATGGAGCCCCTAAATTTCAGTTACTTATGCCAACAAATGCCTATTATTGCTTCAGCTATTTTGAGTTCAGTTTCTGTCACATGCAACCATGTGAATTTTGACATATAACTGTGAAGAGAACACACACTCACACACACTCTCTCTCTGTCACACATACACACACACACACACACACACACCCCAAAGGCAGATAGTACCTGCCAGAAAACAAGAGAGAGGAGATTTTTCCCTACAGACAATGTGAAGCATTACATTACAATCGAAGCAATGTCAACTCTCCTTTTCTTATCCTTCTGCTTCCAGATCATGCACAGGGACTTAACCAAACAACAGACGCAGCAACCTTTAGTTATTCTAACACCAGGCAGAAGTTCTGAAATCAAAGGCCCTCCTCCATCCTCCCCTTCTCCATCCAGTTAAACGGGGTCAAAATGTTAGGCAGAACTCCTTCTACTCCCTAGATTATGTAGGTAGAAGCAATATAGAAATTGATATTCTCCCTGTCAGAGCAACTTTTCCAAAAGAGGAGGGGTATTACTCTGCATAGTGAACAAAGGACAATTTTACTTTGGGATGAAATTGTTCAAAGAAATACAAATTCAAACAATGACACTATTTTACCTCAAGTCTTGATAAAATTAACACCCCCAAAGTAGAAATGGTTTAGTGAAATAAACACTGTCTTACATCACTGGATGGAAAGTCAGATGATGCAACTTTTCTGGAAAACAATTTGTCAGTATAAATCTAGAAGTTCATATATTTCCATTCCCTTTTGCTGAACATTTCCACTTCTGGGAATATATACTAAATAAATTATCAGAAAATCAGATGAAAATTCGTATGCTGATATTCTTTGCAGCTTTGTTTATAATATAGAAAGGTTAGAAAAAATCCTAAATGCCCAACAATAAATGAATGGTTAAATAAATTGGGACTTATCTATATAATAAAATACCATTTCCAAAAATAGCCTTTTTAAGAATTTAAAATATAACCCTGATTATAACACTTAAGGAAAAGCCCTACACAGGCGGGTAAATGGCATGATCTCACATAAAAATGCATGTGTACCTCATGACTCATCTCGATACAGGCTGAGAACATTCCAGTGCCTTAATGTTTTTGCATCTGCTCAGCCCTCACCCACTTTCCCACCTGGTGAATTCTTATTTTTCCTTCAAAATCCAGCTCACATATTACACCTTTCATGGAAATTTTTTTGGGGAAGATGGTGCATAAAAGGGGTTGATCCTTCTGTCCTAAAGAATACTAAAGAATAGACCATATTTCCTAAGAATCTCTAAGTCCCTCCCCTCCATCAGTGTGTTGTTCTCTGCAGCCTCCCCCATCCACTGGCATTGACACCTAAGGTGAGATCATTTGCCATTCTGCCTCTCTGAGGGGACCTCCGTGAGGCTGTGGCCAGCAAGGGCCAATGAGGCTATCCTGGTTCCCATCGGCACCAGGAGCCTACAGCTGGGTGCTCTGAGCAGGAATGTTGTAGATGCATATCATTTTTAAAAGACCTTTCTACTCTAGCATGTAATACTTCGTAACTGTGAGATGTTGATATACATTACAAAATATGGACTTAACGCCACTTGTACTTTTTAGTCAACTATTGGGTGGATTCCATGAATAAAATCAGCCAAGCTTTAAAAATATATATAATTGTCTCTAGAAACCATAAGGGAACCATGGAAATGACTCTTCTGTTACTAACACAAACAGCAACCGAGGGCCTGCTGCCTCAGGCAGAATGAAACTACAGTGCAGTGTGACAAGTGTACAGAAGGTGAATCTTATTCTTAGTAGTCTGTTAAATAAATGAAGAATGCTATTAATGAAGTCCCTGAACGTGCCTTTGACAAGGTGTCTTCAACACCAGAGATCACCCTTCTTTCCGCCCAAGCTTTCCCATATTCTGGCACTGTGCTATTATTATTATTCTTTTTTTTTAAGATTTTATTTATTTATTTGACAGGGAGAGACACAGCGAGAGAGGGAACACAAGCAGGGGGAGTGGGAGAGGGAGAAGCAGGCTTCCGGCTGAACAGGGAGCCCGATGCGGGGCTCGATCCTAGGACCCTGAGATCATTCATGACCTGAGCCGAAGGCAGATGATTAACGACTGAGCCACCCAGGCCCCCCTATTATTATTATTATTATTACTACTGTTTTGCCAATAATTGGTTGCTAATGACACCAAAACTTACTTTTGCTATCATAATATTTTCCCACAGGATTGGTGGCTTTTACATAGGCATACCTCTGCCTTTTCTGGTTCTGTACTCTTGGGCAGTTGATTTAACATCCTTGAGGGCCAGTTGGGAGATTTTCCAGAAATATTGGGAGCAATAAGGCGACCTGATGTTTAGTAGAGAGGCTGTAAAGATTACATGAGTAGTCTGCAAATGTTTAAGTGCCAAGTCATCAGATTAAGTGACAAGATTCTGATATACCATGGGATAAAACGAGGAGAGTACCTTGATGGGGTATCTGGGCTTGTATTCCTATAGCCCTTTATTTCTCTGTCCAGTATCACTTATCAAATAGTTGTTGTGTCTTTTTCCTTCATTATTTTCTATGCTATTAAGGGCAGGAATAGAGTCCATTATTCACTTATTCAACAAATAATCTACTAAGTGGTCACAATGTCTATTGTATTTCCAGTCCCTAGCAGAGTAGCCGGCACGTAATTGGTTTGCAACACATGTTTGAGGAGTAAATTGGAAAATGTATGTAGCTTTAGGACATGTGGAGAAGGGGATTGCTATGACCATAGTGGGAGAGCCCAATGTAGAGAGAAGGAGGTCAGTTAGAAAATTCCTTTAGAATGTAGTCATACTACAAGTATATAGTTAAAGTTGTGATTTAGCAAGTGAATATTGCTTCATTGAGCAAAGATAGTGGTGACAGTAGGACAAGGAAAGGGATAAAAGGAATAGAAAAAAGAGAATATTAAATTTAGTATTGGATTGGATAAATACTAAATTTAGGATAGAGTTAGCCTCTTGGCAAGAGGGAAGAATTTGGTTTTGGGGAGAGCATACAGTGGGCTTCATTTATATTTGTAGCATTTTATTTCTAAAGCTGGGGAGTAGGTGAATGGATACTCGTTAAATTTTCTCTATATTTTTCATATTTTTTTAAAAAATAAAATGGTTATTATTGATGTTTCATCACCTCCAGGTATTTTTATAATTTTATTAAAAATTTACAGAATTATAAAATCAGTCACAAAGTTTAGTCAGGTTGACCTCAGTAATATCCCTTCTACACTTAGACCCACCTATTCGGGTCCTTGGTAAACTCTTCTCAAGGGCTCAGTGATTATTCTCTAACTGTTCTGGCCTCCAGGGTTGGCTCTCTCCAAGCCATTCCTGACTCTACTCCAAAGAGTTCTCCCTAAAATGTAGATCATGTCATTTTTCTGCTTCAAAACAGTTTGTGAGGCAAGGTCGAAACTTGCCAACCTAACACTGAAAGAATCCCACAGCTTAGGTCCTATTTAACCTCTTTGTCTGTTTCCTGCTATAGGACACTTTGTTCCAGGCCACTTGCCCCCAGCCCACCTAGCATGCTCTCATCATTCTTTACTCTGTTTATTACACTTATAAAGATGAGTGCAAAACCAGTTGACTTTAGTTTTCTTGCTCAGTTTGGGAAGATGCCTTCAAATAAATAGAAGCTATTGGTATCTGAGAGTCTTAGGTAAGCAGGGGACTGATTTTAGACATATCAGTAAGTAGGTATTAGGTATATATTGGTGTCCATAGTGTTTAGAAAAGTCCATTTCCTTTTAAAATCATCAGCTTTCCGGGGCGCCTGGGTGGGGCTCAGTTGGTTAAGCGTCTGCCTTCGGCTCAGGTCATGATGCCAGAGTCCCAGGATCAAGTCCCACTTCGGGCTCCCTGCTCAGCGGGGAGTCTGTTTCTCCCTCTGACCCTCCCCCCTCTTGTGCTTTCTCTCTCTCTCACACAAATAAATAAATAAAATCTTAAAAAAATAAAATCACCAGCTTTCCATATAATACCTATTCAGTGAGAACAAGATTTAAGGCAAATATTGAGATTATGATAATAACTCCACATATTAAAAAAAATATTGTGCAAGAGCTGAGGGTTTGATTTGTGTGGGGTTTTTTTTAGCATTTCTTGCATACGGATGTGTGTGATTGGTAGGTAGGTTGAAAATAGGAACGATAAAACACTAGACTACAAAATTTTACTACAATCCTAATTTTGCAAGAAACTTATTTTATTCAAATACTTAAATTCTTGGAGTTTCAGTTGCCTTCTCTGTTAATTGGAAAGAGTCCCCCAACTTTCACCCCAGAAGCTAACCTGTCATGTGTTTGCAAGCCTGGTGTCCTATATTACTGAAACCTAGTAAGAAGTCCTTATCTAGTACCTATTGCAAAAAAAGTGTGTCCATGAGGGACGAGTTCGCTTTTAGTGTTTTATGAATCCCTTATAGTTATATGAGTTCAAGGAAATAGTCTTAATTTGTTACAAAAGCTGTTGACTTAACAGTCACGGTTTAAGCAAGTAAGATCACAGCATACTCTGCAAACTAAATGAAACTCATTCTTCACCATGCTGTCTTTAATAATACCTGCTGCTAGAGTAGAGTCCAAATGGTGGCAGATGTGTTAGAGGAATGACATTTACTACCTCTCTGCTTTGGTTTTCGAGAACCCCTGGAGTTCCCGTGGCTTCTTTACACTCAACTCCAACCCTGAAATTTTCTCTTTAGTTTTAAGATGTTCATAAATACTGCCTATATTAAAAACTCCAGCTGGTGTTAAGAAAAGACTTTGAGGGGAGAAGGGGAAGTAATGAGAAAATCTTTAAAATAGGGAAGGAGAGTTTATGTGTCTGTAAGAAATAGAAAAGAATATACACAACAGGCTGGGGCCGTTGGTATTTTTACTTGTTTCTCAATCCTACTAAGATTCAGCACGTGTGTATTATTATTTTTCCAATAAAATCCATGTATTCTACATGAGAAGACATGATATTTGATACAATGGTAGATATGGTACATTGGATTGTTATTCAGCAAATATTCATTTCCTTCCTTCCCTTCTGTCCCATCTCCACGGGGGAATTATACTT
Organism: Neomonachus schauinslandi; assembly: GCF_002201575.2. Taxonomy (NCBI): domain Eukaryota; kingdom Metazoa; phylum Chordata; class Mammalia; order Carnivora; family Phocidae; genus Neomonachus; species Neomonachus schauinslandi. The sequence goes on along the minus strand of NC_058406.1, from coordinate 121,351,650 downwards.
TCTCTCCCCATTGATATTGGGCTTGGCTACGTGACTTGCTTTGCTTTGGTCAGGAACTATAAAAAGGTCTGATATTTTACCTTATTTGCAAGCTCACAAATTATTCTGCCCAAGTTTCATGGATGTTGGCAGGAGACATGAGACTTCTATGTCAGAGACAAAGAACTTTATCAAACCATTAACAGTAGCAAGGGCATCCGTGTTTTCTTGGGTTGGTTCCCAAGCACCAGGTCCCATGGGCTGATATGAAGAGGGCCAGCTAACACCTGCATTCACAGCGAGGTGCACTGTGGAAGAGAAGCCTGAACTTAAGGAACCCAAATCTTTTATAAAGGACAGTGAGCATGTGTGCTTTTTATTCTGGAGGGGAGACCCTATTTCTATGTTTGAAGAAATTTCTATGTGTGCGATCTATCTTTGAAAGAACAGTGCAGAATAAAAGCAGTCAGTGCCTCTGTGCACAAGATGCCCACAAATGTGAGCGATCCGTGGTGCATTGTCTCCCGAAATCAGCCTCTGTTGCCATGTGGGACAAAGCCCGAGTGAAGTTACAGCCTGACAGAGAGCCACCACTCTAAACTCATCTTGAATCAGTTGAACAGTAGTCAGAATACATAAACATAGGTATAAATGTTTATGGCTGGGATGGGTTGTTATGTAGCATCTTTGTAGCAAAAATTGAGTGATATACAAATTGGTAAGGGAAAGGAGGTCCTGCCATATCAAAATCTCCAATATTTGGCATGACTTTGGCTTTGGGACCACACAGTAAGTGATGAGGAAATTATTATAGGAGGTTGAAAAATGGTGATCTGTGTTATAAAATGACAAAATATGATATTATTGCATGCAGTAATTCAGAAGACAGAAAATGTACCTAATAAACTGGTAACATCTGGTTAGCAGATTTCAAAAGCATGAGCTGATAATTACTAATCACAATTTATAAAGTGCTACAGGAAAAAGGTAACTCAGTAAAAACTGGTTAGTTTGCAAGGAGGGTTTAGAAGAAATTTAGAGAGCCCAGAAATCTCAGGTTTGGAAAATAAAAGGTGGGTTTTTGTTTTTGTTTCTTTTTAAATCAAAAGAGATATGGTTATTACAAAGACCAAATCAACAATGGATCTAACATCCTTTGTTAAGACATACGAACAGATTGGGTGTCTGGTGGCTCAGTTGGTTAAGCGTCTGCCTTCGGCTCAGGTCATGATCCCGGGGTCCTGGGATCGAGTCCCACATCGGATTCCCCCTGCTCTGCAGGAAACCTGCTTCTCCCTCTGCCTCTGCCTGCCACTCCCCCTGCTTCTGCTCTCTCTCTCTCTGTGTCAAATAAATAAATAAAATCTTTAAAAAAAAAAAGACATATGAACAGATTAAAATATGGGTTGGTAGATCCTCTCACCTAGACAAAAGGGCTTCTAGAAAAATTAAGGTCTCACAGAACGCTGATGTATCCAAAGTACCTGCAATTCAGTCAGTCTAGAGAGAGACATGCCTTGAAAAGATTTGGGGTGTGGCTCTTGGCACTTGGATTTAACTTGAATTGAGTACATAGAAAACTTTTGAGAGACCTCTACTGGCAAAAGTGCCCAGATTGAAAGATACTGAGACTGTTACAGATATAAAAAGACCCCTTGTTTCCCAGCTTTATATAGTCAGGAATTGAGCTAAAATAAAACCAAATCAACCAACTCACTCCCCCCCAAAAAATCACGACACTGCTCAGCCACCAAGAAGAAAAACTTATTTTTAGATACCTTCTTTAGAATAATTCAAGCAGGATGATAGCAGAGGAAGGACCTCTAGGAGATCCAACTCAGAGTCTGTGGAGAACAGTGGACAGAGAGCCACAACCAGGGAGCAGAACCAGGGTCTTATCAAGGACCACGCCCATTATTCTGTTATTTATGGGTTCCATATAGCTGAGGGTGAAGCAAATCACCCTTTCTCAATGCACATGATTGTACAGATACAGGTTTCCATTGAGTATTCTTGTGCAGGAAGGCTCATTCCCCTCCAAGGGGGAGTGCCCAGGCATCACTCATCATTGCTCTTATTCCTACTGGTTGCATTACAGTATGTATCTGATTTGAGCCCCTCTTTGGGGCAAGGGCAGTTAGCAAGCAATCATTTAAGTTTCAGAACCAGTTTGAAGACTGGACAACATTTGCCCTGCAGGGTTCCAGAACTGCTATGGACCAGTGACTATTATACATTACTTTTAAAAATAGGAGTGTTTGTTGTGGATATCCTATCCAAGTTTCACCATTGTATGTTGCGTGTGTGAGGACAGACAACTTGTGTTTTAAGTTCACAGGTCAGTGGGTCAAAAGGAGTTGCATGCAGACCACATGTAGATTTTGGATTTTGACCCTTCATTCCGACCAGATGTGGTCCTGGATTTTGACTCTGATACTGTGATTAAGAGTGTAATGGGATGAACATATTCTGCATGTGGGAAGACAGAGACTATTTGAGAACCAAAGAGTGGATTGTGTTCATTGGTTGATTAAGTTGGTAGATTGTTAAGTAAATATTCATTTTCTCATTCTCCTTCCATGGGAAACCATCTCTCCCTTCTCCTTGACATCGGGTTTGACTTGGTAATTTACTTGGCCAAGGAGATATTAGCAGATGTGATGCAAGAAGAGGCTTAAAACGTATTTGCGTGGTTGGGCTTCCTCTCCTGGTTGTTGCCATAAAAGGCATGCTGAAGAAGTGGCTGGCCCTCCAGGCTGGCTCCCATGTGAGATGCTTGGAGCAGAGCTGCCCACGACCCCCAGACCTACAGTCTAAAGCAGAACCGCCTCAGGCCACCTGTGGCTGCATAAAAAAAACACATTCCTTGTTGTGCCACTGAGATTTGGGGATATTTTCTTTACACAAAAAGCTGACTCACATTTAAAGACACAGAAAATGCTCACTTTTAGAAGAGAATACTAGCAATAGCGTGGATCGGGGGTGGTGGAGAGAGGGCAAGGGCTGAATCTCAGGCTAGGTTCGAGTTCCGGAGAGATGATCAGCAGGGAGTCTTGAAAGAGGTTTAGGGCCTTCTGAAATCACCCATTGCTCTATTTTCCAAATTGGCCTTAATGTACTTCCAGCCTATCCCCTGCATCTTTCTTTGAGGGTTCTTAAAATTAAATGTGAGGTGCTGTTTGTTTGTTTGCAGTATGTAATGTGTTGGCATCCAATATCCCTGGGGACAGTGAGCAGGAGTGGAATTTGGGCTCCCTTTGAGTGCTGTGACTTAGTTGATCATGTTTTGCAGAATTCTATTTGCAAGTTTAGAAAATTACCACACACAGTTCACCATATGGCACAACCGAGTTTGCTAAGGGAGCTATTGTATTTGAAAAATCAAAAACACTCACTAAATTCCCAAACCTCCTTTTTTTCTCTCCTGTCATGGTTTCCATGGCTACATTTCACAGCTCCGTGTTACATCTTAAATGTAAATGATTTCTCCTGAAAAACACGATATAGAATTTTCAGACGGAAGAAAGTGAGAGAGGTTTGCTCGTCCAGGCAAATGGTATGTGCTGATTTCCACAACTCTGTCTGGGATTGGGTACAACACAAATGAGAAGCAGGATTTTTAAAGCATGATTTCTCAAGTTTTTAAGGTGGATGGTGTGACAGGCTAGAGATATCGGAGACACAGAACTTCCAGTGGCGGATAGGGGTTTGTGACAACACCCTTGTGGTGAGTTAGGTTCTTGTATCTCCAAACGGCCCTTAAAATATTCCACTACTCTTTTATCTTTGTGGTTTAAAGAATGCTCTGACCATTATCTTTTTGAATGGGAAAAGGGCGAGTCACATAAATTTTCCGCTCATGTATTTCTTGGAATAAAAAAAAAAGAGAGAGAAATTTTTTTTTTTTTTTGTATTAGGAAAGGAAATGTTACATTTAATTCTGTCCTACTTCTTAAAAATACTCTTCAGAGCTGGCCTTTCCTAGTGTACCTTTCATTTTATTGAAGACCATATGTTGTTTTCAGTTGCTTGAATACTGTCTAGTCCACAAAGTTATTATTGTATTTAAAATGAATACTACTCAGCTTCTGGCAGGCTGCAGCCAGAGCCAGGGATCTTCATTGGTGTGTATTATAAGCTCTGGTAAGGGCCTTCTAGAGTTGTTACTCAAAAAGAAAACTCCAAATGTGCCTCATCTTACAAACAGACAACACTGCATACAAGTTTCCCACTTGTTGTTGTAGGATAACATCGTGCTGCTTCCAGAGGAATAACACTTGAAAGGTAGTTTTGATGCAAATAGACATTACTTTTATGCACTTTCATATTTCAAGGTTTCACACCTTTTCTTGTTAGTAATTAGCACAACTAAAATTGGCCCAACACTTGCAGTGTAATCTCTACCTGTCTTCTTAGGTTTTCAGTGAAGTCTACAGGTTGATTCTCCACATTGGGCAGATCAAGAGCCGGATGTTCTGAAAAATGCATAGGTCACATCAGAAGATACTCTTAGTATCTTAAAGTCCTAGATCTTTGTCTTCTATTTCTTAACAAAGGGTGGGTGGTCACGTGAAGAGAGCCTTATTGAGTTTGCAGTTTCCTATTGAAGGCTCAAGTTTCTGATGAAGGTTGAATGGTATTGGCATGAGGTGGTTTGGTCACCATCCTTGTTGAAATTGCTGCTTCTACCACATTCTAGCTCTGACTTGTTTCTCCCCCATGTAATTAGAGGTAAGCCAACTGATAAACATGAAGAACAGAAATTAGTGCACACTGGGGGCACAATAGGAATTATATGAGGGGGTGCTTTGCATTTGTGTGTGCATACATGACTATTAGGGTATTTTGTGAATAAGATGCCTCCTTTCATGACTATTTGTACCAAACTGCAAATATGCATAGGCATAAATGGAAATTTTACTAATAATATATATTAAATGAGGTCCCAAGGAAAACAGGATTCCAGAACTGGCAAAAGTTTGCTCAGATGGATGAATAATAAGAATATGCAGTGAACTGGGGGATGGGGAGGGTTGTCTTGTGGAGGACTTGATCAGCTCTCCAAGGCAAGTTGATTTGAATGTTTAGACTGATGATACCACATACACATACTTTGTATCTCATTGTGATTTCTATTTTTATTTTCCTGATGACTAGTAAAGTTAAGAATTTTCAAGGGCTTATTGGCCATTTTTATACCTCTTTTGTGAAGTGTCTGTTTGAATCCTCTCACTCTTTAAAAACTGGATTCTTGGGGTGCCTGGGTGGCTGAGTCGGTTAAGCGTCTGCCTTCAGCTCAGGTCATGATCCTGGGGTCCTGGGATCGAGCCCAGCATTGAGCTCCCTGCTCAGTGGGGAGTCTGCTTCTCCCTCCCCTTCTCTCTCCCCCGATCATGCTCCCTCTCTCACTCTCTCTCAAATAAAAAAATAAAAATAAAAATCTTTAATAAAAAAAATAAAAATAAAAACTAAATTCTTATTATTACTGAATAGTAAGAGTTCTTTATATATTCTGTGTCATATATGTTTCTTTCTTTCTTTCTTTTTTTAAAGATTTTTTTAAAGTAATCTCTACACCCAACATGGGACTCAAACTTTCAACCCCAAGATCAGGAGTCTCATGCTCTACTGACTGAGCCAGCCAAGTGCCCCTGTGTCATATATGTTTCTAATGGTTTCCTCTGTCTGCAGATTGTTTACATTTTTTTTTTTTTACAATGTCCTTTAAAGAACAGAGGATTTTAGTTTTGATGAAGTCCAATTCATCAATTTTTCCTTTAAGGGTAGTGTTTTTTTGAACACTAAGAAAGATTTGCCCCAAGGTCTCAAATATTTTCTCCTATGTTTTCTTACAGATGTTTTATATCTTTAGCTTTTACATTTATGTCTCTGATTCACCTTGAATTAGTTTTTGTTGATGATGTGAGATAAAGCTGGTAAAGTTTAAAATTCTTTCTTTTAAAAAATACAGATAATACAGTTTTTCCAATGCCACTGGTTTAAAAAAGAAAGCAATTCTTTTGCCATTTAATATCTTCAGCACTTTTGTCAAAAACTAATTGACCATGTATATGTGAGTCTATTTCTGGTATGTTTATTCTATTCTAATAATGTATATGTCAGTCTTCACATCAATACCACTGTCTTGATTAAAGCAGCTGTAGAGCAAGATTTGAAATCAGATCCTAAACGTTCTCAAACTTTGTGCTTCTTAGACTTTAAAAAAATTATCCTATCATTTACATTTCCATATACATTTTAAGTTCAGTTTGTCACATTCTACAAGAAATGCTGCTGTGGTGTGGGTAGAGCTGACATTAAGTCTGTACGTTGATTTGGTTATTATGTGTCTTGGCATAGTTTTCTTCATGTTTGTTGTGTCTTTTGTGCTTGGAGTTTGTTGAGTTTCTTGGATCTGTGGGTTTACAGTTTTCTTCCAATTAGGAAAAATTCTGGCCATTTTTTTCTCTAGCGTTTTTTTAGTCTTTCTCTTTCTCACTTCTCCTTCAGCGGTTCCAATTGCACGTATATTTGACTATTTGAAGTTATCCTACAGTTAGCTGATGCTCATTTTTATTTGTTTTTTTTTCAGTCCTTGAGTTTTATTTTGAAAAGAACTTGCAGGGCACCTGGGTGGCTCAGTGGGTTAAGCGTCTGACTTGGGCTCAAGTCATGATCCTGAGTTCCTGGGATCGAGTCCCATGTGGGGCTCCCTGCTCTGCAGGGAGTCTGCTTCTCCCTCTGCCTCTGCCTCTCCCCCTGCTTGTACTCTCTCGCTTGCTGTCTTTCTCTCTCTCTCAAATAAATAAATAATTTAGAAAGAAAAGAAAAGAAAAGAACTTGCAATGTCTTCAAGCTCACTAACTCTTTCTTCCATAATATTTTATTTTCAATAAATCCCATCCAGTATATTTTTCATCCCAGACATTTTAGTTTTCATCTCTAGGAGTTCAATTTGAGTTTTTGTTGTATCTTTCACATCTTTTCTTAATGTATTCAATATTTCCTCTAGTTTCTTGAACACATGGAATGTAGCTATGTCTGCTGTTTTAATGTCCTTGTTTACTATTTCTAACATTTGTGTCATTTCTGAGTCAATTTTAATTAGTTGATTTTCTCCTCATTATAGGTTGTATTTTTGTTTCTTTTCATGGTCAAAAATTTTGGTCAGATGACAGACATTGTGAATTTTACCTTGTTAGGTATTAGATATTTTTTTATTCTTGCAGTTTTTACTGAACTTTGTTTTGGAGTGTGATTAGATTACTTTGCAACTTGCAGGTCTTCCTTTTAAGCTTTGTTGGGTGGGACTAGAACTGTATCTAGTCCAGGGTTAATTTTCCCCTCTACTGATCCAAAACTCTCCATAGTGTTCTGACAAATAACTCCCAAAATATTAAGTTTTCCATTCTAGCTGTTGGAAATAAGCCCTATTTCCAGACTTGACATTGGTCTGAACACTTTTCCTCCTATTCCCTTCGCATGGCTCTTTCCCTGGGCTTTCTTCTCATGTAGGCACTGACTTTTGCTCAGCTCAAGACTTGAAGGGATCATATGCAGATCTCCAGAGCTTTCTTTCTGTGTAGCTCTTGCTTCTCTTGTACTCTGCCTCATGAACTCTGGCCTCCTTGGCTTCCCAGACATCCAGTTCCTTCTCTTCAACTCAGGGAGACTTCTGAGCTCTGCTTGGGCTCCTCCTCCCTAGGCTCCAGACACTTCCTCAAGACAGTTAGCTGGCCAACATAGTGCTCATCTCATTGTTTCCCATCTGTCAAGGAGCACTGTCCTTTGCTGCTGATGTTCCATGTCCTGAATGTCATTGTTTCATCTATTTTGTCTGTATTTTAGTTGTTTTAGGTCAGAATGTAAATTCAGTCTTTTGTCACTCCATCTTGACTGGAAGTGGGGAGAATTTAATGATGTATTCAAAGTTGATAAGGATGTAGTAAGATGAACGCTCATATAACTTATATGGGCTTATAAGTTGTTACAATTTATTAAAATGCAATTTGGCAATGTATTTATATAAAAATATTCTGTGTTTTCAAATTCTACTTTATAGAACATATTCTAAGGAAATAATTCAAAATACTGGTAAAGATTTATGCACAAATCTATGCATTACAATATTTTCTATAATAGCTAAAAACAAAATAATCTAAATGTTTAAAAATAGGGTAATGCTTAAACAAACTATGGTTTATCCATTGATGGAATATTATGGAGCCATTAAAAAAGAGCATTTGAGCGGGGTGCCTGGGTGGCTCAGTCGTTAGGCGTCTGCCTTCGGCTCAGGTCATGATCTCAGAGTCCTGGGATCGAGCCCCGCATCGGGCTCCCTGCTCCGCGGGAAGCCTGCTTCTCCCTCTCCCACTCCCCCTGCTTGTGTTCCCTCTCTCGCTGTGTCTATCTCTGTCAAATGAATAAATAAAAATAAAAAAATAAAAAAATAAAAAAGAGCATTTGAGAAACATTTGAATCATGGTTAGATTCTTATCATATACTTGAGGTAAGAAAAGCAGATTGTGGAATTAGAAAACATAAGATCTTACCTATACAAAAGAGTTTGTAGAGAAGGATTAAAATGTCCCAAAATGTGAATAGCGTGTAACTGTAGATTGGTATTGTATTCTCTTCCATTTTCTTTAACATCCAAGGTTCTGATTATGAGCATGTATCATTTTTATGCTCAAATGTTCATATCAAGATTATAGTATTGAGATAAATTCTTTTTGTAAGCTATTAGTATATTTTATTATTTAATTCAAAAAATTATTTTCAATTGGGATATAACTGACACATAAATTATATTAGTTTCAGGTGTACAACATAATGACTCAATATTTGTATATATTGTAAAATTATCACCACAATAAATCTAGTTAACATCCATCATCATACATAGTTATAAAAATTTTTTTCTTATGATGAGAACTTTTAAGATCTACTCTCTTAGCAACTTTCAAATATATAGCACAGTACTATTAACTATGGTCATCATGCTGTATATTACATCCCCAGGACTTATTTATTTCATATCTATATATTTACTTGTTAAATATAGTTATATATTTTATATTTAATTTTAATTGTGTAAGGATCTGAGGTTTAAATTCTAAACTACTAGGGCAGCAACAGAAATTACTCTCGAGATCATATATGTAGCCATAATGTTGCTTATTTTAACATTTTATTTCAGGTAGTCATGATTTTAGCAATAATCTTAAAGTATCTCTGAAAAAAAAGGTTCAGTTACATGTAAACAGCATCCATAGAGCAAGATGTGGTGGGTCCTGCAGCTTGTATCTCAGAATTGAACTTCTATTTCTAGGCTGATCAGTAGACTTTGGGGAGAGGTAGGATATGGAGCTTGGTAATTATGCTTGAGTGCTCCTGAAATTTGTCCTCCACAATTTTAACATATAAATGGGGATGGTAGAAGATTAAGAACAAAGTCAGCAATTTCAAACTGCAAGAATTTTTTCTTCTGTGTTGCAGGATGTGGGACTTAGGGCAATCTGTTCCTTTGATTTGAGTAGGGCTCCATTTAAAATTTTATTTACTTATTTGACTGAGAGAGAGAGAGAGTACATAAGCAGGGGGAATGGCAGAGGGAGAGGGAGAAGCCGGGTCCCCACTGAGCAGGGAGCCCAATGAGGGACGTTGGGATCACAACCTGAGCTGAAGGCAGACGCTTAACCAACTGAGCCACCCAGGCGCTCAAAGGGAATCATTTAACTCTTCAATTGTAAAGCGGAATTGCCACTAGGAAAGCTGCATGAGTTGGTGTTACTCTAAATGACTAAATTGCTTCTATAAATAATCTAAACATTTTTGTGTGTGGTAAGCAGAATTGTATTTCTTCTGTGTTTGAGTCCTGCGAGAGACATTGTTTTGTTTCTTCCTGAAAAATTCAGGAGCAATATTTTTCCTTTTCCCCTGGTGAGATTTCTGTTTTCTTGGAGGGGGTGCTGGGAGTCCGATGCTGAAGGAACTGACTTCTTGAGACGCTTGGTGAGACACTAGGCATGGCAGCATTCCTCAAGGACTCAAGGGGATCCTCTGAGGAGAGGTCAATACTTCAGACCAAGGCATGGGACCCTGGGAGAATCTGGCACTGCTGGGAACAAAAGCTCAAGAAACTAGGTGGAGAGCCCAAGTTAGGTGTGCATGGCGGAGCTACTTTCTTGCAGCAGCAGTGGGCACAAATGAGCTTGAGACAACACACCTGGGTACCCTCAAAAGTAACCCAAGACCCCCTGAAGGCGGTTAAGTGCCTGTCAGGAAAGGTAGAGCTCCAAGTCTTGATAATTTCAGCACTAACGTAACAGTCACCTTAATTGGATCCACAGGCTGGTGAAATCCACTCCATCCATGGTCTTACATGGCACTGCCCTGTGTGAAGTTGGCAAGAAAAACACTAATCTGACCATAAGTTCTAGAAAACAGAAAACAATGAGACACCAAAGATAATCAGAAGGCTTAATAAGTACGGCAGGAAGATCATCTCATGGGGTTGACCCATGCCATTTCGTCCACATTATGCAGTGTGATGACCAAATGTATCTCTTTTTGAAGGGGTCACGCTAGAACAGACTCATTGTTCTGGTTGTGGGACTGATTTTCTTTCAAAGGAAAGCATTAAATGCACTAGCTAGTGATCCATTATTTCATGGCAAGAACCGCATTTGGAAGCAGCAAGCCCTGCTGGAGTTAGCTCGGTTGAATTTTTGGCTTCTACATTTTTTTCAAGGCCTATATTTTAAAATAAAAAGAATTGTTATCATGAAGTTTAGTACACACAGAGCAGTGTTGCATTAAGATTGGTCTCTGTACATCTATTATCTAATTGGAAAGATGACAAGTGAAAGATAATGCAGCCTCTGTTACGGTGACAGTTATGCTTTCAATAGTTTATAGTTCTCAAAATGAAGGGTGAGTCAGAGCAGTAAATTAAGTGTATAAAAATATAAAGCAATATGAATAAAACATTTTAGACCATGAAAGGCTTTTAAACTATTCTTCCCTCATTTTTATACTTGCTGAATTCCCTTATTAATAAGAATTATGTTTTTACTAACAGTCAAAGGAATCAAAAAGCTATTATCCACCAGTAAACTATGTTATTACTGCAATATATAAACTTTCAAGTGTATATACAAGAAGTTCCTGTGAATACAGGAAAACCAAAGCCAGGAATTGGATTTTTGTAGACAGTATTTCAATAGTAAGTTTAGGCAAACAGGGGAAGGGTTTCCTTGAGGTATGGCTATATTGATCCTTGATGGAAGGGTCTGATGTATTTAAGGGGAGTGAAAGGCAAGTAATTTCATGTGGTGATTACAACTCTACGGGATAGAATATGAAGACCCTTGGGAAACATTGTATGTTCACTTGGTTCATCGGTTGACCAAACTTTTTTTGGCCCCCAAATCTTTGCGTTAAATAGGTAATTATGTTACAGATGTGTTAGAGATACTTAATTCCTACAACAGAAAATTTTACTACAATTCTTAGTATTATGAGCAAGGTTCTGTTTGAAATTCTTGCATCCTGGGAAAATCCAGTAGTGTCTGGGACATGGAAGTTAAGAAACTTTTCTTACAAACATCCTGAAGATAAACTCATGTCATTATTTTCTGTGTGTGTGTGTGTATGTATGTGTGTGAATTATTACTCTTTTTTTCTAACCACTTTCTGAGATCTTGGAAGTGAGAGAATCAAGAGAGCAGGGATCTTTTGGTTTAGAGTCCTGCCAAAAGCAGATCCTGAAATGAGTATCTGGTTACATGGTTCATTTGGGAGGAGTTCACAGGAAGCACAAGGGAAAGGGTGGGGGAAAGTGATGCAGGAAAAAGAGGAAAGAAAGAACCCCTGCGTTAATGAGCAGGTTATTGCTGGATTGTTGGATCTAGATGGGTCTGAAGAATCTCTGGAAAGCCATGAGGGAATCCTCCTCAGTTCTCCAGCGAAGGATGAGGACACTGGATGTATATCCTCCTGTTTCCAGTCCTCTTGGATTGAGAGCTACCCCAAGCACATCACTTGCTCTGCCTCTCTGGGTTGGCCAGAGGGAGATGCGGCCAACTCCCGTGATACCAGAGAAAGCCCTCAGGCAGGGAACACTAGAGATGTGGGTCCTGAGGCTCCGAGCCGGCCGTGTACTGGGAATTGTCTGAGGCAGGTGAACTCATGTGGACCAAGTGCCACTGACAGTGGATGCCACAGGGGCAGTTCGGAGGCGTCACTTTTGTATTTGGGATAAGATTGTGGAACATTTTGTACCCTGGCGTATTCCTACCCCTGGCATGTTAATCAATGCAAATGCAGTGGAATAGTGTTAGCCCTCTTGAGGAAAGAGAGATGATGTCTTAAAATATGTTTGGCTTCTGTGAGAGAGACCGAAAATAGGAGTAGCTTATAAAGAGAGATGTTTTTTCTCGACTCACGTATGTAATTTCGAGCTCATAAGCTGAATCAGCAGAGGTCCGAGCTCCTTCTAGCTTATACTGCTCACTAGGAGATTGTTCTTTTCACGTAGACTAAGATGGCCTACACCACCTCCTCTACGTTCTGGCTGTCAGGAGGTGAGAAAGGGAGGTGGATGGCACACACTTTCCCTTCAAGGGCCCAGCTCAGAAACTGCACACAGAATTTTCCCTCTTACACCATTGGCTGGAACTTAATCCTTACTCCAAGAGGGCTTGGAAACGTCTTTATTGTGGACAGCCATTTGCCCAGCCAATAATGATTTTACCAGGAAGAAGGAGAAACAGATACTGGAGGACAAATAGCAAGTTCTGTCACAGACCCCGCCTCGATTAGGGTGCATCTTTCAGGGGAGATATGCCTGGATTTTCCTAGTTTCAAAACAGAATCTTTGAATTACATACAATCATTATTTAAAATTATTTAATGCCATTGTGAAAGTTTTAAAACACTGTGAATATGTGTGCTTTGGTGGTGTTGGTATTCATAACGTTACAGATCATTTTTACTCTGTAAGGATATTTTACAGTTGTGGGAGTGATTGTATGTTACTGTGGGAACTTATATCTGTATATTTCATCTACCATAGCTAACTACTTCTTTTTTATTTTATTTTATTTTATTATTTTTTATTTGTCAGAGAGAGAGAGAGAACACACAAGCAGGGGGAGTGGCAGATAAAGGGAGAAGCAGCCTCCCTGCTGATCAAGGAGCCCTATGTGGGGCTCCATCCCAAGACCCTGAGATCATGACCTGAGCCGAAGGCAGATGCTTAACCGACTGAGCCACCCAGGCGTCCCTAGCTAACTACTATCCTGTGGTTCTAGTCTCCCTTTCTCTCTCTCTCAATCTCTCTCTCTCTCTCTCTCTCTGTCTTACACACACACACACACACACACACACACTCACAGATGCCTTCATGTTTATTGGTATTTGACTAATAGTTAGCCAGTAGGATAATAAAATTAATCTTGATGGTACTTTGTTTCCTTTCTTTAAAGTGTTACAATCAGACTTTCTCCTTTTAACATCTTTCTTTCTCCTCAGTTGGCGCACCTCTTTTAGCCAGCTTTCCATTTCTCCTGCTTTGCCCATACTTCCAAAGGGGGGGCATTCCCATCTTCATTCCTTAGAACTGGAATAATTTTCCATAATTGATTGAAGGGCTATGGATGCCTGCTTCAAACGTTGAAACAAATCTCCTCATTTGTAAGTTAAAACTCCACACTCAGTGAAACCGGACATTAGGATGCTCTTGGTGATTGTTGGGAAGAGTACAATGGAGTCAAGGACAAGCGCTGTGTTCCTAAGGTGGAAAACGTATCTATGTCTGTATCTACGTGTACATCTACATCTGTCTGGATGCTATGAACTGACTATAATCCTTAAACCTGTGACAGTGATGGGGCACCTGGTTGGCTCAGCTGGTAAACGTCTGCCTTCGGCTTAGGTCATGATCCCAGGGTCCTGGGATTGAGTCCCACATCAGGCTTCCTGCTCAGCGGAGAGTCTGCTTCTCCCTCTCCCTCTGCCGACCTCTCTGCCTACCCGTATTCTCTGTCTCTCTGTCAAATAAATAAATAAAATATTTTTAAAAAATTGTGACAGTGATTTTCTTTGAAATTCTTTGTAGACCTGGAAAACTACTGGCTTTCAGTAAGTGGCAGAGCTGGGGTCTGAGTGCAGGGCCCACATTCTAAGCACATGCTGCTGGTGTTAGGTTGATGACCATCAGGGAAACTAAGAGTGTGACTTTGGGGGAGTCACAGGCAAAGCTTCTGGGCCAGGCCTCTGGAGACCCTGGCTTAGGTTCTTACATTGGGAGTGTTTCAAGTCAATATAAAGCTTGTCATCACTCAGATTCCTAGAGTGCTGCCACACTTGATGGGGAAATCACCCTCCCTTTGGGGAAGCAGGTGCTCCCAGGTTTTGCATGGGAGCTGCTCACACACTGCAATGCAGAGGACCTGCAGCACTAGAAGAGTTGCAACTCAAGGAACCCCCTTAGGATAGAGGGGAAGGCAGCAGCCCCTTCTTCCTCCTCCCTCCTTCCACCTCTCTGGCCCCCAAGAGGGGGCCGGGAATGCTCTGGGCAGTATAGAACTGCAAATGTTCTAATGCATCTCAGTTGACCTTGGTGAAGTTGCAGGGTGAGCTTTTTGAGAAGGATTAATGTTTATTATAAGCTGGGAGATCTGACCTCATAACAAAACTGTGTGGGTGCCAGAAAATGGCAATTTAAAAAATGGCATTTCTATAGAGCTTCAAGCTGGCCAAGTACTACCTTCACGTATGGTTTCTCTCTTGATCTTCCCTGCATCTCATTTTCTTATTTTTAGGATTATGTTCCCATCTTATGGATGAGAAGCTGAGGTCTACAGAGTTCAAATGACTTATGGATCCCCAGGCAGTAAGTTCTGAAACTTTTGGAAGAATTGGGCTCTTTTTCCTGAACACAGTCTGTCTCTGAAACTCAGGACCAGTGGGCTGGGCCCAAGTGTAGCACAGATTATAACAAATAGGAAAATTAGAGGGACCCAGTTGTCTATTCCCAGGTCCTTTCATTTCCTCCCTGATTGATCTTCTTGATACTTAATTGCAAAGCTTAATCCTGCCGCTCAACACTCTTGATACTGCAGACACAAAAGCACTTTCTGTTGAGTTCAGAAAGCACCCCCCACTGACTCAGGCTCGCCTGCAATGCTTGGTGTCCTTCCTATCCCAGTGGGTGCTTTTCCTGAGGACCTCTGACCTCCAGGGTCAGCCTCCTCCTCTGTCCTCTCAAGATGATGACAGTAGCCCACATAAGCCCACACAAAGCACCAAGCACTTGGATAAGATTTTTCTATGTTTTATTTTGTTTAATCCTAACATATACATTATGATATTGGTGGTATCATTGTCCCATTTCATAGTTGAGAGACTTGGAGCTTAGGATTTTAGCTCAGCTGCCCAATATCATGGGATTGATGCATCAGAGCCAGGATGCAGACCCAGATCAGTCTGTCCCAAGAGCCCCCTTCTTGGGCACCTGGACAGGTCCTGTCTCCCTCACTGGAGACCTTGGATCACTTGGACACTGCCTTCCACTCCAACTGAATGATTGGCCCGAACTTCGTTTAAGAGAATACCATGAGCATATCAAACAGATGATACCCACACTCCTTGTTTGTCACCTCTGCTGCCATCAGCCAAGAAGGGTGATTTCTCCTTCTAGAACTGATCCTTTTTCTCAATCAGCACTATTTCCCTACATAGGCATTTACACTATCATAATTTACCTGCTTTTGCTCTTCATGTTCCTAGTCATAATTAATCCTGTCCTTACATTTCTCCTTGCCTCTGCCACATCCCTACTTTTCCTCTGAAATTCACAAATGTCACCTCTCTCAGAGTGGAATTCCAAGCTGATAGCAACCTATTGTTATATGTTTCATGAATCAATCTATATAATACCCTTAAATTAATATAGGACCCTGTGGAAGTAACACAAAACATGTGACTGAAGGCAGAATTATTCCACAAACAATTAAATAATGGTTAGTATTTTTAAGCTAGGCATTCATCAAAATTCTTGATCTAAGTGACAAAATACATTTTTTGAGCCTTGTTCTCTATTCTGGCTACATGTCTGCATTTCTTTTTGTCTGCCATCTATCATATTTATGTACTCAAAAATTGCTAAATGATGAAGTCATAAATGGGTAGCTAGAATTTTTTTTTATTATGTTATGTTAATCATCCTACATTACATCATTAGTTTTTGATGTAGTGTTCCATGATTCATTGTTTGCATATAACATCCAGTGCTCCATTCAGTACATGCCCTCTTTAATACCCATCACCAGGCTAACCCATCCCTCTACCCCCCTCCCCTCTAGAACCCTCAGTTTGTTTCTCAGAGTCCATAGTCTCTCATGGTTTGTCTCCCCCTCCGATTCCCCCCCCCTTCATTTTTCCCTTCCTGCTATCTTCTTCTTTTTTTTTTTTTTAACATATAATGTATTATTTGTTTCAGAGTACAGGTCTGTGATTCAACAGTCTTACACAATTCACAGCGCTCACCATAGCACATACGCTCCCCAATGTCTATCACCCAGACACCCCATCCCTCCCACCCCCCATCACTCCAGCAACCCTCAGTTTGTTTCCTGAGATTGAGAAGTCCTCATATCAGTGAGATCATATGATATGTCTTTCTCTGATTGACTTATTTTGCTCAGCATAATACCCTCCAGTTCCATACACGTTGCAAATGGCAAGATTTCATTCCTTTTGATGGCTGCATAATATTCCATTGTATATATATACCACTTCTTTATCCATTCATCTGTCAATGGACCTCTTGGCTCTTTCCATAGTTTGGCTATTGTGGACATTGATGCTGTAAGCATCGGGGTGCACATACCCCTTCGTATCCCTACATTTGTATCTTTGGGGTAAATACCCAGTAGTGCAATTGCTGGGTCATATGGTGTCTCTGTTTTCAACTTTTTGAGGAACCTCCATACTGTTTTCCAGAGTGGCTGCACCAGCTTGCATTCCCACCAACAGTGTAGGAGGGTTCCTCTTTCTCCACATCCCCGCCAACATCTGTTTTTTCCTGATTTGTTAATTTTAGCCATTCTGACTGGTGTGAGGTGGTATCTCATAGAGGTTTTGATTTGGATTTCCCTGATGCCGAGCGATGTTGAGCACTTTTTCATGTGTCTGTTGGCCATAGAGATGTCTTCTTTGGACAAATGTCTGTTCATGTCTTCTGCCCATTTCTTGATTGGATTCTTTGTTCTTTGGGTGTTGAGTTTGATAAGTTCTTTATAGATTTTGGATACTAACCCTTTATCTGATATGTCATTTGCAAATAACTTCTCCCATTCTGTCGGTTGTCTTTTGGTTTTGTTGACTGTTTCTTTTGCTGTGCAAAAGCTCTTTATCTTGATGAAGTCCCAATAGTTCATTTTTGCCCTTGCTTCCCTTGCCTTTGGTGATGTTTCTAGGAAGAAGTTGCTGCGGCTGAGGTCGAAGAGGTAGCTGTCTGTGTTCTCCTCAAGGATTTTGATGGACTCCTGTCTCACATTTAGGTCTTTCATCCATTTGAAGTCTGTTTTTGTGTGTGGTATAAGGAAATGGTCCAGTTTCATTCTTCTGCATGTGGCTGTCCAACTTTCCCAGCACCATTTCTTGAAGAGACTGTCTTTCTTCGTTGGACATTCTTTCCTGCTTTGTCGAAGATTAGTTGACCATGGAGTTGAGGGTCCATTTCTGGGCTCTCTATTCTGTTCCATTGATCTATGTGTCTGTTTTTGTGCCCGTACCATACAGTCTTGATGATTACAGCTTTGTAATAGAGCTTAAAGACCGGAATTATGATGCCACCAGCTTTGCTTTTCTTTTTCAATATTCCTCTGTCTATTCAGGGTCTTTTCTGGTTCCATACAAATTTTAGGATTATTTGTTCCATTTCTTTGGAAAAGGTTGATGGTATTTTGATAGGGATTGCATTAAATGTGTAGATTGCTCTAGGTAGCATTGACATCTTCACAATATTTGTTCTTCCAATCCATGAGCATGGAACATTTTTCCATTTCTTTGTGTCTTCCTCAATTTCTTTCATGAGTATTTTATAGTTTTCTGAGTACAGATTCTTTGCTTGTTTGGTTAGAGTTATTCCTAGGTATCTTATGGTTTTGGGTGCAATTGTAAATGGGATTGACTCCTTAATTTCTCTTTCTTCTGTCTTGTTGTTGGTGTATAGGAATGCCACTGATTTCTGTGCATTGATTTTATATCCTGCCACTTTACTGAATTCCTGTATGAGTTCTAGCAGTTTTGGGGTGGAGTCTTTTGGGTTTTCCACATAAAGTGTCATATCATCTGCTAAGAGTGAGAGTTTGACTTCTTCTTTGCCGATTTAGATGCCGTTTTTTTCTTTTTGTTGTCTGATTGCTGCGGCTAGGACTTCTAGTACTATGTTGAATAGCAGTGGTGATAGTGGACATCCCTGCCACGTTCCTGACCTTAGGGGGAAAGCTCTCAGTTTTTCCCATTTGAGAATATTCACTGTGGGTTTTTCATAGATGGCTTTTATGATATTGAGGTATGTATGAGGTATGAGGTATGTATCCCTATACTCTGAAGAGTTTTGATCAAGAAAGGATGCTGTACTTTGTCAAGTGCTTTTTCTGCATCTACTGAGAGGATCATATGGTTCTTGTTCTTTCTTTTATTAATGTATTGTATCACATTGATTCATTTGCGGATGTTGAACCAACCTTGCAGCCCAGGGATAAATCCACTTGGTCGTGGTGAATAATCCTTTTAATGTATTGTTGGATCCTATTGGCAAGTATTTTGGTGAGAATTATTGCATCCATGTTCATCGAGGATATTGGTCTGTAATTCTCCTTTTTGATGGGGTCTTTGTCAGGTTTTGGGATCAAGGTAATGCTGGCCTCATAAAACGAGTTTGGAAGTTTTCCTTCCATTTCTATATTTTGGAAGAGTTTCAGAAGAATAGGTATTAATTCTTCTTGAAATGTTTGGTAGAATTCCCCTGGGAAGCCATCTGGCCCTGGGCTTTTGTTTTTTGGGAGATTTTTGATGACTGCTTCAATTTCCTTAGTGATTATAGGTCTTTTCAGGTTTTCTATTTCTTTCTGGTTCAGTTTTGGTAGTTTATACATCTCTAGGAATGCATCCATTTCTTCCAGATAATCTAATTTGCTGGCATATATCTGCTGACAATATGTTCTTATAATTGTTTGTATTTTTTTGGTGTTGGTTGTGATCTCTACTCTTTCATTCATGATTTTATTTATTTGGGTCATTTCTCTTTTCTTTTTGATAATTCCAGCCAGGGGTTTATCAATCTTGTTAATTCTTTCAAAGAACCAGCTCCTAGTTTCGTTGATCTGTTCTACTGTTGTTTTGGTTTCTATTTCATTGATTTCTGTTCTGATCTTTATTATTTATCTTCTCCTGCTGGGTTTAGGCTTTATTTGCTGTTCTTTCTCCAGCTCATTTAGGTGTAGGGTTAGGTTGTGTTTGAGACCTTGCTTGTTTCTTGAGAAAGGCTCGTATTGCTATATACTTTCCTCTTAGGACTGCCTTGGCTGCATCCCAAAGATTTTGAACAGTTGTGTTTTCATTTTCATTGGTTTCCATGTATTTTTTAAATTCTTCTTTAATTTCCTGGTTGACCCATTCATTCTTTAGTAGGATGCTCTTTAGCCTCCATGTATTTGAGTTCTTTCTGACTTTCCTCTTGTGACTGAGTTCTAGTTTCAAAGCATTGTGGTCTGAAAATAGGCAGGGAATGATCGAATCTTTTGGTACGAGTTGAGACCTGATTTGTGACCTAGGATGTTATCTATTTTGGAAAATGTTCCATGGGCACTAGAGAAGAATGTGTATTCTGTTACTTTGGGATGGAATGTTCTGAATGTATCTGTGAAGTCCATTTGGTCCAGTGTGTCATTTAAAGCCTTTATTTCCTTGTTGATCTTTTGCTTAGATGATCTGTCCATTTCAGTGAGGGGGGTGTTAAAATCCCCTACTATTATTGTATTGTTGTCTATGTGTTTCTTTGCTTTTGTTAATAATTGGCTTATATAATTGGCTGCTCCCATGTTAGGGGCATAGATGTTTACAATTGTTAGATCTTCTTGTTGGATAGACCCTTTAAATATGATATAGTGTCCTTCCTCATCTCTTAATATAGTCTTTAGTTTAAAATCTAATTTGTCTGATATAAGGATTGCCACCCCAGCTTTCTTTTGGTGT
Source organism: Neomonachus schauinslandi (assembly GCF_002201575.2). Lineage (NCBI taxonomy): Eukaryota > Metazoa > Chordata > Mammalia > Carnivora > Phocidae > Neomonachus > Neomonachus schauinslandi. Next base: position 121,331,400 of record NC_058406.1, on the reverse strand, counting down.
CCATTAGCATGGTAAATGGTTTTCCACCCCATCACTTTCAATCTGGAGGTTCCTTTGGGTCTAAAATGAGTCTCTTGCAGACAGCATATTGATGGGTCTTGTTTTTTTATTCAATCTGATATCCTGTGTCTTTTGTTAAATTTTTTTTTTTTTTTTATTCTTATGTTAATCCCCATACATTACATCATTAGTTTTAGATGAAGTGTTCCATGATTCATTGTTTGTGCATAACACCCAGTGCTCCATGCAGAACGTGCCCCCCTCAGTACCCACCACCAGGCTAACCCATCCTCCCACCCCCCTCCCCTCTAGAACCCTCAGTTTGTTTTTCAGAGTCCATCGTCTCTCATGGTTCGTCTACCCCTCCGATTTCCCCCGCTTCATTCTTTCCCTCCCGCTACCTTCTTCTTCTTCTTTTTTTTTTTTTTTCTTAACATATATTGCGTTATTTGTTTCAGAGGTACAGATCTGAGATTCAACAGTCTTGCAAAATTCACAGCGCTTACCAGAGCACATACCCTCCCCAGTGTCTATCACCCAGTCACCCCATCCTTCCCACCCCACCCCCCACTCCAGCAACCCTCAGTTTGTTTCCTGAGATTAAGAATTCCTCATATCAGTGAGATCATATGATACTTGTCTTTCTCTGATTGACTTATTTCACTCAACATAATACCCTCCAGTTCCATCCACGTCGTTGCAAATGGCAAGATCTCGTTCCTTTTGATGGCTGCATAATATTCCATTGTATATATATACCAGATCTTCTTTATCCATTCATCTGTTGATGGACATCTTGGCTCTTTCCACAGTTTGGCTATTGTGGACATTGCTGCTATAAACATCGGGGTGCACGTACCCCTTCGGATCCCTACTTTTGTATCTTTGGGGTAAATACCCAGTAGTGCAATTGCTGGATCATATGGTAGCTCTATTTTCAACTTTTTGAGGAACCTCCATACAGTTTTCCAGAGTGGCTGCACCAGCTTGCATTCCCACCAACAGTGTAGGAGGGTTCCCCTTTCTCTGCATCCCCGCCAACATCTGTCATTTCCTGACTTGTTAATTTTAGCCATTCTGACAGGTGTGAGGTGGTATCTCATTGAGGTTTTGATTTGGATTTCCCTGATGCCGAGCGATACTGAGCACTTTTTCATGTGTCTGTTGGCCATTTGGATGTCTTCTTTGGAAAAATGTCTTTTCATGTCTTCTGCCCATTTCTTGATTGGATTCTTTGTTCTTTGGGTGTTGAGTTTGATGAGTTCTTTATAGATTTTGGATACTAGCCCTTTATCTGATATGTCATTTGCAAATATCTTCTCCCATTCTGTTGGTTGTCTTTTGGTTTTGTTGACTGTTTCTTTTGCTGTGCAAAAGCTTTTTATCTTGATGAAGTCCCAATAGTTCATTTTTGCCCTTGCCTCCCTTGCCTTTGGCGATGTTTCTAGGAAGAAGTTGCTTCGGTTGAGGTCAAAGAGGTTGCTGCCTGTGTTCTCCTTTAGGATTTTGATGGACTCCTGTCTCACATTGAGGTCTTTCAACCATTTGGAGTCTATTTTTGTGTGTGGTGTAAGGAAATGGTCCAGTTTCATTCTTCTGCATGTGGCTATCCAATTTTCCCAACACCATTTGTTGAAGAGACTGTCTTTTTTCCATTGGACATTCTTTCCTGCTTTGTCAAAGATGAGTTGACCATAGAGTTGAGGGTCCATTTCTGGGCTCTCTATTCTGTTCCATTGATCTATGTGTCTGTTTTTGTGCCAGTACCATGCTGTCTTGATGATGACAGCTTTGTAATAGAGCTGGAAGTCCGGAATTGTGATGCCGCCGGCTTTGCTTTTCTTTTTCAACATTCCTCTGGCTATGCGGGGTCTTTTCTGGTTCCATACAAATTTTAGGATTATTTGTTCCATTTCTTTGAAAAAAGTGGATGGTCTTTTGATGGGGATTGCATTGAATGTGTAGATTGCTCTAGGTAGCATTGACATCTTCACAATATTTGTTCTTCCAATCCATGAGCATGGAATGTTTTTCCATTTCTTTGTGTCTTCCTCAATTTCTTTCATGAGTATTTTATAGTTTTCTGAGTACAGATCCTTTGTCTCTTTGGTTAGATTTATTCCTAGGTATCTTATGGTTTTGGGTGCAATTGTAAATGGGATCAACTCCTGAATTTCTCTTTCTTCTGTCTTGTTGGTGGTGTATAGGAATGCCACTGACTTCTGTGCATTGATTTTATATCCTGCCACTTGACTGAATTCCTGTATGAGTTCTAGCAGTTTTGGGGTGGAGTCTTTTGGGTTTTCCACATAAAGTATCATATCATCTGCAAAGAGTGAGAGTTTGACTTCTTCCTTGCCAATTTGGATGCCTTTGATTTCTTTTTGTTGTCTGATTGCTGTGGCTAGGACTTCCAATACTATGTTGAATAGCAGTGGTGATAGTGGACATCCCTGCCGCGTTCCTGACCTTAGGGGGAAAGCTCTCAGTTTTTCCCCATTGAGAATGATATTCGCTGTAGGTTTTTCATAGATGGCTTTTATGATATTGAGGTATGTACCCTCGATCCCTATACTCTGAAGAGTTTTGATCAAGAAAGGATGCTGTACTTTGTCAAAGGCTTTTTCTGCATCTATTGAGAGGATCATATGATTCTTGTTCTTTCTTTTGTTAATGTATTGTATCACATTGATTGATTTGCGGATGTTGAACCAACCTTGCAGCCCAGGGATAAATCCCACTTGGTCATGGTGAATAATCCTTTTAATGTACTGTTGGATCCTATTGGCTAGTATTTTGGTGAGAATTTTTGCATCCATGTTCATCAGGGATATTGGTCTGTAATTCTCCTTTTTGATGGGGTCTTTGTCTGGTTTTGGGATCAAGGTAATGCTGGCCTCATAAAATGAGTTTGGAAGTTTTCCTTCCATTTCTATTTTTTGGAACAGTTTCAGAAGAATAGGTATTAATTCTTCTTGAAATGTTTGGTAGAATTCCCCTGGGAAGCCATCTGGCCCTGGGCTTTTGTTTTTTGGGAGATTTTTGATGACTGCTTCAATTTCCTTAGTGGTTATAGGTCTGTTCAGGTTTTCTATTTCATCCTGGTTCAGTTTTGGTAGTTGGTACATCTCTAGAAATGCATCCATTTCTTCCAGGTTATTTAATTTGCTGGCATAGAGTTGCTCATAATATGTTCTTATAATTGTTTGTATTTCTTTGGTGTTGGTTGTGATCTCTCCTCTTTCATTCATGATTTTGTTGATGTGGGTCATTTCTCTTCTCTTTTTGATAAGTCTGGCCAGGGGTTTATCAATCTTGTTAATTCTTTCAAAGAACCAGCTCCTAGTTTCATTGATCTGTTCTACTGTTCTTTTAGTTTCTATTTCATTGATTTCTGCTCTGATCTTGATTATTTCTCTTCTCCTGCTGGGTTTAGGCTTTATTTGCTGTTCTTTCTCCAGCTCCTTTAGGTGTAGGGTTAGGTTGTGTACTTGAGACCTTTCTTGCTTCTTGAGAAAGGCTTGTATTGCTATATACTTTCCTCTTAGGACTGCCTTTGCTGCATCCCAAAGATTTTGAATAGTTGTGTTTTCATTTTCATTGGTTTCCATGTATTTTTTTAATTCTTCTTTAATTTCCTGGTTGACCCATTCGTTCTTTAGTAGGATGCTCTTTAGCCTCCATGTATTTGAGTTCTTTCTGACTTTTGTCTTGTGATTGAGCTCTAGTTTCAAAGCATTGTGGTCTGAAAATAGGCAGGGAATGATTCCAATCTTTTGGTACCGGTTGAGACCTGATTTATGACCTAGGATGTGATCTATTCTGGAGAATGTTCCATGGGCACTAGAGAAGAATGTGTATTCCGTTGCTTTGGGGTGGAATGTTCTGAATATGTCTGTAAAGTCCATTTGGTCCAGTGTGTCATTTAAAGTCTTTATTTCCTTGTTGATCTTTTGCTTAGATGATCTGTCCATTTCAGTGAGGGGGGTGTTAAAGTCCCCCACTATTATTGTATTGTTGTCGATGTGTTTCTTTGCTTTTGTTATTAATTGGCTTATATAATTGGCTGCTCCCATGTTAGGGGCATAGATATTTACAATTGTTAGATCTTCTTGTTGGATAGATCCTTTAAGTATGATATAGTGTCCTTTCTCATCTCTTATTACAGTCTTTGGTTTAAAATCTAATTTGTCTGATATAAGGATTGCCACCCCAGCTTTCTTTTGGTGTCCATTAGCATGGTAAATGGTTTTCCACCCCCTCACTTTCAATCTGGGGCTGTCTTTGGGTCGAAAATGAGTCTCTTGCAGACAGCATATCGATGGGTCTTGTTTTTTAATCCAGTCTGATAGCCTGTGTCTTTTGATTGGGGCATTGAGCCCATTTACATTCAGGGTAACTATTGAAAGATAGGAATTTAGTGCCATTGTATTGCCTGTAAGGTGACTGTTACCGTATATTGTCTGTGTTCCTTTCTGGTCTATGTTGCTTTTGGGGTCTCTCTTTGCTTAGAGGACTCCTTTCAAGATTTCCTGTAGGGCTGGTTTTGTGTTTGCAAATTCCTTTAGTTTTTGTTTGTCCTGGAAGCTTTTTATCTCTCCTTCAATTTTCAATGACAGCCTAGCTGGATATAGTATTCTTGGCTGCATATTTTTCTCGTTTAGTGCTCTGAATATATCCTGCCAGTCCTTTCTGGCCTGCCAGGTCTCTGTGGATAGGTCTGTTGCCAATCTAATGTTTCTACCCTTGTAGGTTACATATCTCTTCTCCCGAGCTGCTTTCAGGATTTTCTCTTTGTCTATGAGACTCGTAAGTTTTACTATTAGATGTCGGGGTGTTGACCTATTTTTATTGATTTTGAGAGGGGTTCTCTGTGCTTCCTGGATTTTCATGCCTGTTTCCTTCCCCAAATTAGGGAAGTTCTCTGCTATAATTTGCTCCATTATACCTTCTGCCCCTCTCTCTCTTTCTTCTTCTTCTGGGATCCCAATTATTCTAATGTTGTTTCGTCTTATGGTATCGCTTATCTCTCGAATTCTGCCCTCGTGATCCAGTAGTTGTTTATCTCTCTTTTTCTCAGCTTCTTTATTTTCCATCATTTCATCTTCTATATTACTGATTCTCTCTTCTGCCTCATTTATTCTAGCAGTTAGCGCCCCCATTTTTGATTGCACCTCATTAATAGCCTTTTTGATTTCTACTTGGTTGGATTTTAGTTCTTTTACTTCTCCAGAAAGGGTTTCTCTAATAACTTCCATATTTTTTTCAAGCCCAGCTAGTATCTTTAAAGTGATGATTCTGAACTCTAGATCTGACATTGTACTAATGTCCGTATTGAGTAGGTCCCTGGCAGTCGGTACTACCTCTTGTTCTTTTTGTTGAGGTGATTTTTTCCGTCTTGTCATTTTGTGCAGAGGAGAATAGATTAATGAGAGAACAAAATGCTAGCAGAGTTACAACGTCCCCAGAAAATATACTCTAAACAAATCAGAAAAAACCTGAAGCAGTGGGAAAAGAAAGGGAAAGAGAGAAAAAAGAAAAAGAAAAAAAAGAAAAAGATAAAGATAAAAACAGAAACAAACAAAACAAAACAGCAACAAAAAAACCAGAATGTGATCAAATATGATCAGTGCCACACACTAGATTTGGGGTGTATTTTGGTCTTTTAGAAGAAAGTCCCTACCAAAATTTTAAAGAAAGAAAAACTTATATATGTACAAAAATAAGGGTTGATATGATGAAGGGATGGAATATGACTGTAAAGATGGAAATTATAAAAAATTTTATAAAAGGAATTGATAAGAAGTTGTTTGAAAAAAAGAAAGAAGAGGATTTAAAAAAAGAAAAAAAAAAGGGAGAGGATGTGATCAGGCAGGGGAACAGAAAACACCATATACTAGAGATTTAGGGTATATTTTGATCTGTTAGAAGAAACTATCTCAAAATTTTAAAGAGAGAACAACTTATATATATAAGCCAAAAATATGGGTAACTACTATGAAGGGATAGAATATGACTCTAAAAATGAAAAATAAAAATGTTTTTTTTTTTTTAAAAAAAAAAGGGATTGATAAGATGTTGGTTGAAAAAGGGAAAAAGAAAAATTCAAAAAGAATAAAAAAAGAAAAAAAGACAGTTAAAAAAAAATTAACTTTGAAAGACTACAGAATCATGGTAAAAAAGCCATGAATTCTATGTGCAGTAGTCCCCTAGAGCTGGAGTTCTGCCGTTCTCATTGATGGGTAAACTTGGTCTTGGCTGGCTGTTCTCGCTGATCTTCTGGGGAGGGGCCTGTTGCCGTGGTTTCCAAATGTCTTTGCCGGAGGCAGAATTGCCCCGCCCTCGCCCCCTCCCAGCTAAGTAATCTGCTCAGGTTTGCTCTCCGGGGCTTTTGTTCCCTGCGAGCTTTCCGTACAGCTTTGGAGGCGGAGAGTGAAAATGGCGGCCTCCCAATCTCCGCCCCGGAGGAGCGAGAACTCGGGGCCCCGCTTCTCAGTGAGCCCCCAGAGAAAAGCCGTCAGTCACTCCCGTCTCCCCGGTCTCCAGCCGCACTCCGTGCTCACCCGGCCTGTGACCGCGCGTTTCTATCTCTGGCACCCGACCCCGGGTGGAGTCTCCAAACCCAGCAGATCCCTGCGGTGCACTCCCAGGCGGCTCCTCCCGGGAGAGGAAGGTGAGTCTCCCCGGATCTGCCGCTTGTTGGGTCCCTGCTGGAGGAGCAGCGGCCCGACTGTGCCGCGGATCACGGTTTATGGCAACCCCGAGCTGAGAGCCCGCGCCTGGGCTCCGCCTCTGCAGCCGGCTTCCCTGCTCCGATACCTGGGAGCTCTGCCGCACTCAGGCACCCCCAGTCTTTCTGTGACCCGTGGGTCCTGAGACCACACTGTCCCGGAGGGTTCCACCCCCCGCTTAGCCACCAGAGTGACGTCCCTCAGCGGAGCAGACTTTTAAAAGTTCCGATTTTGTGCTCCGCGGCTCTATCACTTGCCAGAAGCGGCCGCCGGAGGCCCCTCCCCCGCCGTCTATCCTCCCGAATATCGCCTCGGATTCACTTCTCCGCACGTCCTACCTTCCAGAAAGTGGTCGCTTTTCTGTTCAGAGAGTTGTTGCTATTCTTTTCTTCGATCTCCTGTTGAGTTTGTAGGTATTCAGAATGGTTTGATCCCTATCCAGCTGAATTCCTGAGAGGAGACGAAATCCAGGTCTCCTACTCCTCCGCCATCTTGCTCCGCCCCCATCCTGTGTCTTTTGATTGGGGCATTTAGCCCATTTACATTCAGGGTAACTATTGAAAGATATGAATTTAGTGCCATTGTATTGCCTGTAAGGTGACTGTTACTGTATATTGTCTCTGTTCCTTTCTGGTCTATGTTACTTTTAGGCTCTCTCTTTGCTTAGTGGACCCCTTTCAATATTTCTTGTAGGGCTGGTTTTGTGTTTGCAAATTCCTTTAGTTTTTGTTTGTCCTGGAAGCTTTTTATCTCTCCTTCTATTTTCAATGACAGCCTAGCTGGATATAGTATTCTTGGCTGCATATTTTTCTCATTTAGTGCTCTGAATATATCCTGCCAGTCCTTTCTGGCCTGCCAGGTCTCTGTGGATAGGTCTGTTGCCAGTCTAATGTTTCTACCACTGTAGGTTACAGATCTCTTGTCCTGAGCTGCTTTCAGAATTTTCTCTTTGTCTCTGAGACTCGTAAGTTTTACTATTAGATGTCGGGGTGTTGACCTATTTTTATTGATTTTGAGAGGGGTTCTCTGTGCCTCCTGGATTTTGATGCCTGTTTCCTTCCCCAAATTAGGGAAGTTCTCTGCTATAATTTGCTCCAATATACCTTCTGCCCCTCTCTCTCTTTCTTCTTCTGGGATCCCAATTTTTCTAATATTGTTTCATCTTATGGTATCACTTATCTCTCGAATTCTGCCCTCGTGATCCAGTAGTTGTTATCTCTCTTTTTCTCAGCTTCTTTACGTTCCATCATTTGGTCTTCTATATCACTAATTCTCTCTTGTGCCTCATTTATCCTAGCAGTTAGAGCCTCCATTTTTGATTGCACCTCATTAATAGCCTTTTTGATTTCGATTTGGTTAGATTTTAGTTCTTTTATTTCTCCAGAAAGGGTTTCTTTAATATCTTCCATGCTTTTTTCAAGCCCAACTAGTACCTTTAAAATCATCATTCTGAACTCTAGTTCTGACATCTTACTAATGTCCGTATTGATTAGGTCCCTGGCAGTCAGTACTGCCTCTTGTTCTTTTTTTTTCCATCTTGTCATTTTGTCTAGAGAAAAATAGATGAATGAGAGAACAAAATGCTAACAGGGTAACAATCCCCAGAAAAATATACACTAAACAAATCAGAAGAGACCTGAAACAGGGGGAAAAGAAAGGGAAAGAAAGAAAAAAGGAAAAAAAAGAAAAAGATAAAAAAAACCCCAACCAACCAACAAAACAAAAATAACAGAATATGATCAAATATGATCAGGCTGGTGCATAGTTTAGTGCCACACACTAGATTTTAGGCATATTTTGGTCTGTTAGAAGAAAGTGCCTCCCAAAATTTTAAAGAAAGAAAAGCTTATATATGTACAAAAATAAGGGTAAACACGATGAAGGGATGGAATATGACTGTAAAGATGAAAATTATAAAAGATTTTATAAAAGGAATTGATCAGATAAGAAGTTGGTTGAAGAGAGAAAGAAGAGGATTTAAAAAAAAAGGAGAGAATGTGATCAGGCAGGAGACTAGAACAAAGCCATACACTAGAGATTTGGGGTATATTTTGGTCTATTAGAAGAAATTGTATCCCAAAATTTTAAAGAGAGAACAACTTATATATATATACCAAAAATAAGGTTAACTAGTATGAAGCAAATAGAATATGACTCTAAAAATGAAAAATAAAAAAGATTTTTTAAAAAAGGGATTGATAAGATGTTGGTTGAAAAAGGGAAAAAGAAAAATTAAAAAAGAAAAAAAAGAAAAAGAAAGTTAAATTAACTTTGAAAGACTAAAGAATTATGGGGAAAAAAGCCATGGATTCTATGTGCAGTATTCCCCTAGCACTGGAGTTCTGCTGTTCTCATTGATCAGTAAACTTGGTCTTGGCAGGCTGTTCTTGCTGATCTTTTGGGGAGGGGTCTGTTGCTGTGGTTCACAAATGTCGTTGCCTGAGGCGGAATTGCCCCGCCCATGCTGGTGCAGGCTAAGTAATCTGCTCAGGTTTGCTCTTGGGAGCTTTTGTTCCCTGCAAGCTTTCCGTACCACTTTGGAGGACAAGAGAGAAAATGGTGGCCTCCCAATCTCTGCCCGGGAGGAGCTGAGAACTCAGGGTCCTGTGCCTCACTGTGCCCCCAGAGAAAAGCAGTCAGTCACTCCTGTCTCCCCGGTCTCTGGCCGCACTCCGTGCTCACCTGGCCTGTGACTGAGCATTTCTATCTCTGGCACCCAACTCGGTGTGGAGTCTCCAAACCCAGCAGATCCCTGTGGTGGGCTCCCCCGCCGCTCCTCCCGGGGGAGGAAATGGAGTGTCCCTGGATCTGCCACTTGTTGGGTCCCTGCTGGAAGAGCAGTGGCCCGACTGTGCCGCGGATCATGGTTTATGGCAACCCTGAGCTGAGAGCCCACTCCTCGGCTCTGTCTCTGCAGAAGCCTTTCCTGCTCCGATACCTGGGAGCTCTGCCACACTCAGTTACCCCCGGTCTTTCTGTGACGCTGAGGGTCCTGACACCACACTGTCCTAGCTAGGGTTGCATCCCCTGCTTAGCCACTGGAGTGACGTCCCTCAGCGGAGCCCACTTCTAAAAGTTCCGATTTTGTGCCCCGCGGCTCTATCACTTGGCAGATGCGGCGGATGGAAGCCCCCTCCTCCGCCGTCTATCGTCCTGAATATTGCCTCGGATTCACTTCTCCGCACGTCCTACCTTCCAGAAAGTGGTCACTTTTCTGTCCAGAGAGTTGTTGCTATTCTTTTCTTCGATCTCCTGTTGAGTTCGTAGGTGTTCAGAATGGTTTGATCCTTATCCAGCTGAATTCCTGGGACCAGACGAAATTTAGGTCTCCTACTCCTCCGCCGTCTTGCTCTTCCCTGGTAGCTACAATTTTTTTATAAAAACATTTTCGCCATAAAATCCAAACTTGTTGATTAACTGGTAGGACTAGTATATATATGTATATGTGTGTATATATATACACATGTATATTACACATATTTTTATATATGATTTTACATATAAATGATAAAAATTATATAAAACATGTATGAAATAAAATAAATGTTAACATAGAAACATATATGTAACAACCATATGTGAGATAAATATATCCTATATAAAATAATATACATATAAAATATATGTATAAAATTATAAATATGACATGGATTTTATATGTGCATGATTATATATACTTATTTCATATATACAGTTTTATATGTACATATGATTTTAACGTTTTATTTATTTTTTTAAGATTTTATTTATTTATTAGAGAGTGAGAGCACAAGCAAGGGGAGCGGCAGAGAGAGAAGGAGAAGCAGACACCCCGCTGAGCAAGGAGCCAGATGCGGGACTTGATCCCAGGACCCTGGGATCATGACCTGAGCTGAAGGCGAACATTTAACTGAGCCACCTAGGGATCCCTGATTTTAACATTTTAAACAAAACCTAGGGTTCCCTTGTAGCCTGGAAGTGTCATCTCTGAAGGAATAATCAGAGTATTCTGCAGTCTTCTCTCCTAACACTGCCTGCCAGTTCTTCGGCTGCTAAGCCAAGAGCAGGACCAGGAGAGGTTCAGAGTGGATTCTGGGTGGTGAGGTCTGGGCACAGCCATGTAGATATTTAATGAGTATTTAATGAGTCTTCCCATTGGCATGCCAGGCCAAGTCTAAATGATTTGGGATAGTGTTCGCTCCTTGAGGGCGGTGGTAGTGGTCCTCGTTTGTGTCATGGCCCCCGAGCTGCAGTGTGCACTCCCAAGCTGACCTCATTTGCTCCTTACAGGGACATGCTCAGGCATCATCAGAAGCATGATTGGCTTTATTTTAAAGAAGGGGATACCAATATCTCCTTATGTAAATTGTAAACTGACTTGTCGTGATGTGGCTAATAAATGCCAGATAAGGCTTAGAGCTTCATTGTTCTGTTTCTTAGTTTATAGCTTCTCCTCCTACCCCTTGCTCCATCTTGCTTTCCCTCCAGTTGTTAAATATGCCTCCTACCACTCACCGGCAGGATGGGCAAGCTCGCTGGTGCCGTGCAGTTTAGACAATGTGTGTGTTACCTTATTTTGAATGGTGTAAGTATGGACCACAAATAAATTCTTTCTCCTTTAGATGTCATGGTTTAAAAGTCCTATCCTGGTTGGCAACCTGCTTTCAGCCTCATGTCATTTTATAGCATTGACGTATGAGCCCATCTCTCCTTCTTGTCCTCTCCCCCCATCCCTTCAGTAAATTGGGTTTATAATAGAAACACTAACTCAACGTTAACTAAAGTGATACTGTCAAGTGATATGATAAGACTGCTGGGTGATGTTTTATGGTAATAGATTCTCTTTGAGCTTTGTTTCCGAGATCACGAGATGGTGCCTCATCCCTTAAAGGGCAAATAGAAAGTGTGGAAGCCACTGCAGCAGGAGATCTATGGCAAGTATGTCTCCATTGCATTTTCATGCCCAGCTCAGTAAAACAACAGTAACAACCCCAAAACCAAAAAACCAACAAACGAAAAACAAAACTGATGTTCTGCGAAAACAAAACCCAGACAAGACTTTTTTAGAAAAAGAATCTCTATGTAAGGAGATGAGGCCTATAAAATGAATCATCATGTTGGCCAACGGTCCAGTCTTAACTTCTCATGAGGTTGGTTAGCATAGCTCATGTGGTCACGTTCCTATGAACAACTTTATTTTATTTTATTTATTTTTTTTAAAGATTTTATTTATTTATTTGAGACAGAGAGAATGAGAGACAGAGAGCATGAGAGGGAGGAGGGTCAGAGGGAGAAGCAGACTCCCTGCCAAGCAGGGAGCCCGATGCGGGACTCGATCCTGGGACTCCAGGATCATGACCTGAGCCGAAGGCAGTCGCTTAACCAACTGAGCCACCCAGGCGCCCTGAACAACTTTATTTTAATTCCTTAGTGCTGGAAGCATTAATCCCTTCCTTGGTTTCTCTTACCTGGTTTAAGACAGAGTTTTCAAAGGAAAAAAAAAAGGAAATCAATACACAAAGAATGTGAAGAGATGTAAAGAGTATTAGAATAGTGAGCCTTGAAAAGATTTCTGTTCCTGTCTTAGTAAATTCTAGTGCTAGGACTGATAGAATTCTGTAGCTACCTGGCTAAGCTATGGTCTTTCTAAATTTCTCCCTTATGCCAGGCATCAACTGAAAACTTGGCTTTAGCACAAGTTACAAAACCTCAGTTATTTAGTTTGACTAATGGGAAGAATAAGAGCATCTACTCCATTGGATTGTTAGGAAGATTGAGTATTTTTAAGTACTTAGCATAAGCCTGGCATAGAATTAATACTCATTAAATATTACCTATAGTTATTGTCATAGATCTTCGTGGATAAAACCAGATGCCTGAGAATTTAGTCATCTTCTGTGATAATGCCAAAAAAGAGAAGATACTAGATTCTCAGCCCCTCGAGACCAACCCATTTGGCTTTTACTTCTGGTCAGAGGGATGTATCCTTCTCTTAGGACGTTAGTGATGCAATGAATGATTCCACCCGTTAGCCGAAGTCTCTCCCTTCTAGATACTGGGGCATGGAAGCTTGTCTTATACTCTGCATAGCTCCCTGTATAATGCCCTAAGAAGCCAAAGACCATAGAAGCAATGCAGAAAAGAACGGCACAAATTCAACAAACCAAGGGTTACTTGCTCAGTTTCTACAAGCCACCAGGCCTTGTTGCAAACACATAAAGCAACGTTTTATTTTTAAAACTATGTATTTGTGTCATGATGCATGGCATAGAGAAACATTTAAAATTTGGAGGAAGATTTTAAGAATCAGGTAGGAAGCATACTGGGTTATTAACTGATGAAGGATTTGGAGAAAGAGGATAGCTATCATAGGGTTCAGTCCTAAAGTTATATTATTATATTGTTGGATATTGGGTCAAACAGACTTGCTCATTTTTACAGGCCCATATGTTGAAGGCCCAAAAGACATTGGCCAGAAAATAAAACTGAGTCTTTAAAAACTTGTAGAATTTTAGAAAACCACAAGTCTGTGACCCACACCACTGCTAGATAGATACCCAAGCTACTGACTCACTGGCTGTGCTTACCATGTGTACTTACTGCATGGGGCTTCTTGAGAATTATTTGTGTGGCCTGAAGATTTGGGGCCATATATATCATTTCTGGGCAAGAAGCAGAAAAATATTTCAAATTCCTTTGTTTTGTTTGTTTTTGTGGTGAGCACAGAATAGATGGCACTGTAGGAGATAGCAGAGTGGCCTGAAAATTGTGTTTGGAGAATACAGTAAGTATAATGGTTATATATCCATACTTGGGCCAAGAATCATTCTGTTTGCACATGTTAAGTCTGGGAAATAAGGGTCAGTGGGTTGCGTTAGAAAGAGGGCAGATGGCTGGATTTTTCCCGGCTAGCAGATTGCTCGCCGTGCAAAGGCTTGTACCTGGTTGCCCTGCTGTGGGGCTATCTGGAAGTCTCTTGGATGACTTGGTCACTCCTACTCCACAAAGATGGCGATGCATGTGTGCACTGCATTTTCAGTCTGGAAAAGGATGTGGATACTTTCAGTGGATTTGCATCTAATCTGAGGAGAAACCTGATTCTTAGAGCAAAATACTACTGAGCAGGTAGGTGTGCGTGCTTCTTTATACAATCCAAATGGCCAAGATTCTTCTCCAGATTTTCCAAAGAAAATGTGACTGCTATCCAGACTCACCTTTAATTTAATTGTTTTAGAGATCTGTTTCCTTCTTTTCTCTGCAGAGATTTTTTACAAAGTAAAATAATACCCTAAAGGTACCGCCCGCCCAAGGCAATATAGAACTCAATTTAGACAAAGCCACTGTGACCAAATTCACCTTCACAAACTGCTCTGGTTGCAACTATGTTACCAGGGCTTGAGCCTGGAACATTCTCTCTTTACTCAGCTGCTCATGACAGCCTCTCAAAGGAGTAGGTAGTCTGGCAGGAATTACTGAAGGGGAAAAGATGATGGATTTAAGAACCAAAATTTTATAGCTTTGTGGTTCTATGCCTTTCACGGAAGCAGAGCAAGGAGGCTTCATGATGGAGTCCGAAGTGTGAGGTCTGTGACATAACAACTTGTCCCAATATAAAATAAGACTGGGCATCACTATAATCTGTCTGGGACGGCAGCTGAATTAGAACAGCACAGTGGGATGGCACCTTGGAGGTGCCAGGACGCAACTCTGAACGAGCCACACTGAACGATCATTGATACCGCGGTACTGGAGAAGGGGGTGGGCAGTGAAGGTGGGCTGGGGGCCAAGCACAGAGATTCTTGCCTGTGCCTGCCTCGATGCCACAGACAAGAATTCTCATTCTGGCTAAGGTTGCCTGGCAAGTAATTGCCAGGATGGAGTGCTAAGCAAGCAGCCGCAGTGTCAGAGAATCTGACCTTGGGAAGATAATGAGACAAGGAGAATTCAGAACAGATGAAAGCCAAGAGCACCTACTTTATCTACTGACAGCCAGAGAACACCTTCATGCTCAATCAGTTCCCGCTAATGAGACAAGATGGGGCAAGATGGTAAAACAGCAGTAACAGGCAAACTTTTTTTTTTTTTTTTCAGCTTAATGATCTATAACTTAGTTAGATAAAATTGTCTTTTAGGTCAGACAGCAACATAAGTCTGAGCATAAAAAATACAAAAGCAACACCTGAATCATTTGGGTTTTGTTTACTTTGTAAGGGGAGTGCCAAGGTTGAAGGCAATAATGAAGTCCCCACACACTTGGACCATGCCATTTCTTAATCGACTCTACTAGAAGGACAGCATTTTAATATGGTGGTGCCATGGCTGGTGAATTCCTTAAATCATCCTCTTTTACAAATCCTGTCACTAGCTGTTTTAACGTTCAACAGGAATTTTAACATGCACCTGACACTTTTCATTAATCACTGCTTTCGTCTTTCTCTGCTGTGCTGTAAGTTATTACATACCTCTGGACAGTACAATTCCCATAAAGATTCGAATACCCTATTGGCAGGGGAGTTTTGGAT
Source organism: Neomonachus schauinslandi (assembly GCF_002201575.2). NCBI lineage: Eukaryota > Metazoa > Chordata > Mammalia > Carnivora > Phocidae > Neomonachus > Neomonachus schauinslandi. The sequence goes on along the minus strand of NC_058406.1, from coordinate 121,316,168 downwards.
GCCTCCTACTTTCATTGCAGTGGCAGAAATGGTGCCCAGGTCACTGGAGAAGGGACTGTTTGCCGGGTAACTTTCATTTGCTGGGTGCCAAAGACATAGTATCATCTGACCTGCCCTCCAGCCCTGAATTCTTACTTAGCTTTGTTTATTGATGAGCAGCCGAGAGCTCCACAGAAGTTGTGAATTTCTCCAGAACCTGATGGTTAGTATATTATCTTTGGTCTTCTTATCACCAATGTTCCTGTCCTTTTCACTGCATCTTGATGCTGATGGGCGATTTTTCAAGATAGATACATGGGAAGAGATGAAAGGTAGAACCCAGAAAAACAGAATCAGTGTTCTGAATTGATTTTTTTGGAGAAATGTACAGTGTTTTTAAAGGAATCAGATAAGACATTAGTATATTGTCATTGGCAATATCAGTGACACCTCGTCTGGGTCAGAAGCAGGTTAGTGGATTCTTAAGCAGCTGAAGACAATGTTCTTACTTGATGCTACCGATGTCTGCACGAGAGTTTCCTTGCCTTGTGAAGAGGGGAAAGGCTACGCATGGCCTTTATTCTCTCTACCTGCACATCTCCTCCCTCAACACAGACACGTATGGGTGTGCACGCATGCATGCGCATGCACACACACACACACACACAGGTGAAATCACAAGTAAGCTGAAGGCTTCTTCTCAGAAGGAAATCAGGGCTCCCGTGGAGACTTTGGAAGTGAACCTACCTTCTGCGTGGATTCTCCCCTAAGACGTGAGCTGGGTCTCATCTCTGCAAACCTCAGACAGACTGAGCCTTTGCAAGCAGTTAGTGGTTTCTTTATGTCAGTGAAAGATACCATCTGAGGAAGTGTTTTTAATAACAGGAAGGTGGCTGCTTTCTGAGTGTGGCTCATGCTGACTCTGCTCGGGGGTGTCACAGGGTTAGCTTTCATAATAAAGTGACACCGTGACATGGCCTTGGGCACCATGTTCAAGCCACTACTTATTTTTTCTCATTTGCTTACAGAATCTGCCCAAGCAGCCTATGCATGGGAGGGAGATGGTATATTTGACCATAATTACTCTTCTAGGTGGTAATCATTATTACAGTTGTTAAAATGTGTTGTATAGTCCTCTATTCCTAGTTCAATTCACATATACTTTTCTCCACACACATATGTGAACAAAGTGAAACAAAGTTCTTTTTTTGTAAACTGTCTCACCACTTTATATATGTGAACCTCTTCCATATCAAGAAATGTATTTCCACATAAAAAAATTCCACATGACATTCCACAGTATGGGAATATCATACCCCATTTAATCAGTTAATGAAATGTTAGGCTTTTCGAAAACTTCTGATCCTTTTCAATAAAGTAGAGCTTCTATCACTTACTACTTGTCCAATCAATTCCTCGGAATAGATGTCTTTATTTTTTTTTTTTAAGATTTTATTTATTTATTTGTCAGAGAGAGAGAGAGCGCGCACAAGAGGGGGAGTGGCAGGCAGAGGGAGAAGCAGGCTCTCTGCTGAACAAGGAGCCCAATGTGGGGCTCAGTCCCAGGACCCCAGGATCATGACCTGAGTCGAAGGCAGATGCTTAACCGACTGAGCCTCCCAGGCGCCCCAGAATTGAAGTCTTTAAATGGAATTTCTGGGTCAAAGGGTATGCACCTTAAAAAGCAATTTTCCTGTTTCCTGAAAAATCACAGAAAACTGGGTTTCCCATTGTTGTTTCCATTTGTAAATCCTGGGAAGTGCTACCACATGGGCTTTGGGCTCCTGCAGCAGCAGGTGCCCACTTCTCTTCCTTTGAAGCAACAGCCTTGGTCCAAGTCAATAGTCTGCACACTAGGAATCCCACAAGGAGTTGTTCTCTGAAGGAGACTTCTCGACACACAACTCCTGCAGACATAGATGCACATGTGTGTGGCAGGGAGGTGAAGAGATGATGGTGTGGACGGGAAGTGCTAAATCCTGCAAGGGGCCACACAAAACAAAAAGGAATGAATACATAAAAAATTCAGTTACAGTCCAACTCCCGGCAATTTATATTCCCAGTAGCCAAGAAAGCTTGAAAAGATAGTCATCAAAAAATTAATAATCTTACCATTCAAATGATTAAAAATTGCTAGGAGGTCCATGACGGGAAAATGATTTTTTCTTAATTTTAAACAATTGTTCATTGTTTTCTGGTTGTTTTGTAGATCCATTTTTCCTTGTTTCTTATCCTGCTGTCTTTTTGTGTGTGTGTTTTGATGTCTTCTGGTGTCAGTATGCTTGCATTTGCAGTATTGTATTCTTCTGTGTCATTACTACAAGATTTTCCCTTGGGGTTACCATTAGGCTTACAGAAATTATCTCAAACTTATAACACTCTATTTTAAACTGATAACAGTTTGACCTCAATAGAATTCATATACTTTACACTTCTGCTTCTTCTCCCCCTCACATTTTAGATTGGATAGGACTGCCAGCTTGGTTCCCTACCCAAGTGAGGCTGTAGGATGGGCTCTGCAGTCTTAATTCTCTGGTCAGGCTCACCAGATGGCTGGGACTGGGTCCTGTATTCAGTAGTATGTGGGGCCGTGAATTAGCTTCCCTGCCCCAGCAGGGTCTGTATGGCCTGTTGTTTGGGGGCCTGTATCAGGCCTGAGTTGCCCTGAATTCCCCAATTAGGTGAGGCCACCAACTGGGTGAAGCCATGGGCTCTGCTCCAGAGCTGTTGACTGGCTCCCTTGCTTTCTGTGGGCGCTAGTCAGTTTCCTGGCTGGAGGGGCTGAAAGCTGTATTCAGTCGTGAGTGGGGCTACAGAGTAGAGGGAGAAGCAGCTCTCAAATCAGTAAAATCCTTTGTTTGCTGTCTTAACTCAAGCTGACTCTCACCCCAAGTTCCCTGACTGAAGAGGGCCCCTGGCTTTGCTCTGAAAACTACTGGCTCTGTCTGCCCTTCTCTCAGTTCAAGAACACTGGGTGTTTTCACCAGCCCTTCTAGTTACATGGGGCCTGAGGACTCTCTCCACGAGGGCAGGGCTATTCTCAGCCCCCTTGCCTGGACCAGCGGGAAGGGGGCTCTCCAGCTGGGAGGGGCCAGGAGCTTCCCTCAGCCTGCGCTAAGAATGAATGCCCTGCCTGTGCTTACATAGGAAGCCTCCATGACTGGCTTTGCCTCGGGGGTGATCAGCTCTGCCTGCCCACCTCTTGGCTCGAGCACCACTGGGCTGGGCTGCACAGCTTCCAAGAGCTGTAACCAGGCTCCGGTCAGATGGGGCCAGGAGGCACTCTCCACAGAGGGTGGGGCTGTGACTTAGCACCTTGCCTGGGTATGGGCAACCAGACTCTGGGGCTGGCAAAACTCCTTGTCTGATGTTCTCAATCAGGCAGATATGCACCCTGCCAAGTTCCCTGGTCAGAGTACACATCCAACTTAGCTCTGCAGATGAGTGAAGCTGCTGGTTGGGATTACTACTTGGACACTGCTGGTATGAACTCTGTCTACCAAGATCCATGGGCTGCTTTTCACAATTCCCTTTCCCCCTCTCCTTCACAGATTCCTAGTGGTTGAGCCCCACAGGTTCCCCTGCAATCCCTACGCTGCAAAATCACAGTGGGGTCTCCCGCAGTGATCCACCATGCTGGAAGGTGCTGGTTGTCCCTCCTTGGTTCTCTTTTCCCACCTGAGGAAACAGGCTCAGGGAAGACCTTTCCGCTTGGTGCTGTGCTGTCCTGGGAGGAAGGCGAATGTGGTCAATGTGTAGGCACTTCTCTTACTCCTAATGCAGTCTGTCTTGGTCTGAGGTGCAGGGGGGGTGCATCAGCCTTACCCCCATGTTCTAGGATTCTCTCAATGGTGTCTTGTTCTTCAATAGTTTTTGTTCTTGTCTTGACGAGAAGTGATGTTAAAAATGCCATATGTCACCATATTTCCTCCTAAAGGAATTAACTTTTTAAACATCTGTAGCATTCTGAAAATGGCATCCATTGACTATGGAGTAATGAGTTAGTTGCCACCCTGTTTATTGAAATTTTATTCTCTGAGAGATTATGGAGAATATTTCTGCATTTGGCAAGGGATTGTTCTAGATTACCACTAAAGTTTGTCCAAATTAAGGTTCTATGGCTCATTGGTAATGTTTTATGAATGTCATATATGTATTTTCCATCATAGAATGGATATAAAAGGGGTCTAGGCTTCTTTTTATTTCCTCAAGAAATAAAAGTTTTACATTTTATTTTCTCCTTATATCTACATAAATGTTCTTTAGTGTCGATGAGATGCTGTCTTTGTCTGACTCATTTATCCATTTATTGTAGTATTTTTTCCCAAATTTTTAAAATATTTGCTGACAAAATAAAAACAGAAACAAAATCCAAATGAGTTGAACAAAAGTTGAAGTCAGCAATGCATCGGGTCAGCATCACCTGAAAGGAATGACCAATAATCAGTGAACCATGGGGCAGAGTTAGGACCAGAAGGAGGACCAGCAAATAGTATTCAAGATTTTACAAAGTGGAATCGAAAATCTCTCCATGGAGTTTCCAAAACTCTGCTGCAGAATGGAGACACATACAGGAATCAAAGAACACAACCAAATACCTGGTTAAGCAGCAGGGCAATGGAGAACAGTTTAATTCTGTTGTACATCTTCCCAATGCCCTTAAGATATTGTTATATTGTATTGTATTGAATTGTATTATATTATATTAAAAAGTATAGTGGGTTTTGTTCTTGTGGCAGCTGGACTGCTTCACTCAGTCTCTAATAATTTCATATTTCCACTGTTTTCCTCTAAACATGTTATCTTATGTTGATAGCATGTGTGCTCCTTATATAGGCACTTATTTAGCCATGTGAGTCCTTTTGTAGTTTGGTTGAAGGAAACTTAGACATTTTTACAGTTGTAATTAAATCTGCTTCTTCCAGTTGTTCTTTTGAGTGTTATGTCTTGCAAACTCTAACCACTTAACTTTACTACTGCAGCATTCTCTCCATCACCAAGGGAATTCAATTTTTATAATAGCTTTTGATGTGGTCCTTGTTAATACTTTTCTAACAGCCTTTATTACTCTAGTGGTCTTCTCCCTGTGTATATACTCATTTCCTCTCATGCTTCAGAAAGCATAATGCTTTCTGAACTAGTGTTCTTAAGAAACTGCAATGAAAGGCTTGATGGTCTTAGCATCTGTCCTAGTTTCCATTTCCATAGAGGAATAGAAATGGAATGGAAATGGAAAAGCCTCTTGGAGTGTTTACTTCCTAGAACTCTGGTGAAGCCAAACTCTCAGCTTAGCTCCCCTTGGACTTTACCATGGAGGAGATCTACAGAACAAGAGCTGAGAGGTAGAATCTTCTTTGTATGTGTGAGTCACACATGCGCACTCCCCTCCCCCCACACCCCTGATCCTACCTGCCTGTTGGTACCACCTTTACGTTCCGTGTTCCCTCCCCTACTCCATCCCTCCAAAACCTACAAGTCTCATAATCAGAATGTAGAAGGGAAAATTGCTAAATGTGTTTCTTGCTTCAATTACTGAAGAATATTTTTGCATTTGATAAATGTGATGTGGATAAGCAATTCTTTCAATCATGAATGACATTTTGAGATCACACATTTCCACATACCAGCCCTGCATTGTGTCTAAATTTTACTTCCTGCCCTATTCACAATTAGTGTTAGATTTGAAGGGGTCTTAGCATCCAGGGGTGGAGCAGTGGTGAGGAATTGAGAGGATATGGGGAAGTCTAGGCTTTCTACAAACTACGCCAAGTCCCTTTTCTTTTATGTCTCTTAAGAGATATTTCTCTTAGGGCGCCTGGGTAGCTCAGTTGGTTAAGCGTCTGCCTTCGGCCCAGGTCATGATCCTGGGGTCCTGGGATTGAGTCCCACATCGGGCTCTCTGCTCAGCGGGGAGTCTGCTTTTCCCCTCGCTCTGCTGCTCTCTCTCTCCCTGTCAAATAAATTAATTAATTAAAAAAAAAGACATTTCTCTTAATTTTTAAATAATTAGAAATAGAAGATATCTCTTAAATCAATCAAAAGCTGACTTTATCCCCTCACTCTATTATCTATGGAAGCACTTTAAAGTTTATTATAGTTCTTAATCAGATCACATATTGTTGTTCTTTTAGACTATAGGCGTTTTGAAGGTAAAGCTGTGTTTTGCCAAACTTCTGGCATCATAGGCCCCCCCCTTTTAAGATTCTATTTATTTACAATAGGCTAATCCTATTAGGGGCTCAATCCCACGACCTGAGATAAGGACCTGAGCTGAAATTAAGAGTCGGACACTCAACCGACTGAGCCATATAGGTGCCGAACATGGTAGACTCTTAATAAGAGTTTATTAAACAAATGAATGACTATTGTTAATCAGTTGTGCTCTGGATATGTAGCAGAACGGACCTTAGGCTGGGAAGCAGTGAATCTATGCTATAGATTGGATGCTTCCAGTAACTAGCTGTAGAATCCTCAGGAATTTACTTAACTTTTCTCATCAGTTTCCTCACTGGTATAATAAAGGAATTGGAGTAGCTATTCTCTTCTAGAGCTCTTCTATGGCCTATTTTTCTTAGTGACATTTAAAGTCATTCTCTATCAGCTATGATAAATGACTCTTTAACAGAGGAAAAGGACAGGTAGTAGGAGGTAGGGCTGAGAAGTGGCTCCGATAAATCTGGGGCAGTGGACAATCCCCAAATCCTATTCCTTGCTTTTATAATTCAGCAGATGACTTTGCCCCCCTCCCTAAGTTTTCCTTTCCTAATTGCTTATAAAAATGTGGAAAAGATCGTATTTTTCATTCCTTGAGTACCTGTCACTAATGTCAGGGGAAGGTGACTTAGAGTCCTGCTGGGTGGCCAGAAGAAAGAAGTTAGGTGAGGATTAAAATGTGGCCACTACTCAGACATTGATTTCTAAGCCTTTGTTTTAGTAGTGATTTTAGCCACCTGGATAAGAGCTATTTTTTAAAAGCTCTCTTTGTAATGCACCTTCTTAGAGGCATGATGGATGGTCAGGGTGACAGGCAACATCTGCCCCTGACGGCATGTTATGTTGTCCTGCAGAGAGCCAGTGTGACCCAGTGGACCTCTCAGGGTGGGGGCGAGTCAGAGAGTACAAGTTCTAACCCCAGCTCTGTCCTTCAAACTCGTGGGATGACCTTACGGAAGACACTTAACTAATCTGTAGCTCTTTTTTTTTTTTTTTTTATCATCCATAAACATGTAGGAAATAACAACTTTTCAGCCTTTAGTGGAGGACTGGCTAATAAATCATTAGAACGTGCTTGGCAATAAAATGCTCTGCCGAAAAGCAGAAGACTAACAGCATGCAAATGGAGTAGAAATGGCATTTGTCCGGGAAAAGTAAACTTTGCTCAAATCTGCATGAGGGGAAATGAACATATTCTCAGCGGAACACCTGTGAAATGATGAACCAAAGTTTTACTTGATCTGCGCAGCTCCCTGGAGAGAATGGGCTGGCTGGGGGTGGGTTTCAGCATAGCCTGAGTTGAAGAATGTGGTCCCTTAGGTAGTATATGTGCTTGTTGGAGTTCTAATTCCACTACAGAGTCTCAACTCAGATGCCTTTTGGCTAAGCTCAAGTGTAAACTCAGATGCCAGCTCCCAAAAGTCAGTGTAGAGCCCGGGAGCAGGTAGTCAGGGAAGGAGCAGGGGACAGGAGGCCTTTGAAGGAGAGAGCATTAGCTCCCCTTGGAGCTTCATCCTTGTGCTAGCATGTCTATACAGCCCAGAGTTTCTCAGACTGAAAAAACTGCTACCTCACGCACCTGGGTGGCTCAGTTTGTTAAGCGTCTGCCTTCGGCTCACGATCCCAGGGTCTTGGAATCCGAGACCCACATGGGGCTCCCTGCTCAGCAGGGAGTCTGCTTCTCCCTCCCCCTCCCCCTGCTCATGATCTCTCTCTCTCTCAAATAAATAAATAAAATCTTAAAAAAAAAAAAGACCGCTACCTAAATAGGGTTTTTTTAATCCAATTATGTCCCCACCTTAAACTTTGATGTTTAAATTTCTTTCTATCCCCGCATAAAATTGCTTCCTTTGCTGCCCACTTCTCCAATACGAATACCATTCATCCTCAGATCCCCTTCCTCTAGTTGTTTCTCCCAACTATGCCAACTTTGGTCTTTATTTTGATGACTTTGGACTCCAAAGGGCTTCCGTATTTGGCCTCAGCTCATCTTGCTAATCTTGATGGCCACTAGCACATGTAGTACCTTTGTGCAAATTACAGAAAGGCTCCCCACCCAGCAGATGAGTAAACTACAAAGCTCCACCTGCTCTACTCCAGCCCCCTTTCTTCCCTGACCTCCTCACCTCCTCTCTTTGTCTTCTTCAGTCTCCACTTTTAGTGCACAAACTGCTAGGTTCTATGTGGGGCTCTGGGTGCATTATTCTTACCATCTCTGGTCCTGTCAATGTGTGGCTTTCTGGTGTTTTTTTGGGAGCAGATGCTGAAGATCATTTCTCTGCAAGCACAGCTTCCTGAGGTGTCTGGGCCGGGGCTGACCTAGCCTGGTGGACTTGCTGAGGAGCTTGTAGCTGCAGGGCTGATCGGCATTAAGCCCACGTTCTTGCCATCATCCCTGTCAGTCCATGTCTTCTAGTCCTTATGGTTAAAATATGGTCTTTTTATCCCCCCCTCCGTTTTGCTCTTGTTGCAGAAATAATTGAAAAATAAAGGGTACAAAATAGAAAATATAATTCATACAGAATCCCAACTCCCAGACCATTTTGTGTTAACTTTCTAGACCTTTTAGTGTTGAGCACATATGTGCATGCACGCACATGTGTGCACGCGCGCACACACATATCAGAAATGAGATCATCTAAAATGTTTATTTTATATGCCAATGTTTTTCGTTTAGCATGATGTTCTCAGTTAAGAATGGATAGTACCGTTCATGCTTATTATTAAATATGATTGGGAAAAAGTGGTTTTGAATAGCTACATGGTATTACTTTATATAAATGTGTTAAAATTTATTGTCAAACCCCTAATGTTAGACATTAACATTGTTTCTAACTTTCTGCTCTGGTACATGAATATAAACATAAATGTGTCCCCAGTCTGTCGGCTCTGCCCATCTCCACTGCCACCCCGTAGTCCAAGTCCACTGTTCCTCGCATGCGAGACTTCAGTACAGCGCTGTGGTTCAACTCGGGCTAGAGCCCAAATGCTTAAGAATGGATCCCGGATCTGCATCTTAGGACTGTGGCCGTGGGAAAGTTATTTGGTCTCCCTTTGCCTCGGTTCCCTCATCTGTCCTATGGAAGCATCACTGGTAATGGTACCTGCCTAAAGAGGTGTTAAGAGAAACAAAAAAATATCGTCTATGAGGCACTTGGAATAGTGACGAAAATTTAAGAAATTTTCAATAAATACTGTTTCTTCAACGACTCACTCATCACTCTCATCCACTCTTGCCCGGATGTGCTCCCGTTCTCCACGTGGTAGCTAACAGCCCATCCATGCACTTACCCAACCAAACTTTACGAACTTGTGCGTGTCCACTGGATATATGCCGTATAGCTCCTATACTCAAGTATCCATATTATCGAGAAGGAGGTTACTCATCGCCCTATGCTTTCAGAAAAAAACATAAGTTACAATTTGAAGCACTTTCTTGATGTTCATTAGGCTTAGAGTAAAGCAGTAGGGTTTTGTTCTCTGCGTTTTCCAAACATTATGTCACATATCACCATAATTTGTCCCTAAACTCACCCCCACCTCAGACAGAAGTTTCTCATTGAGGTCATTAGGAGTCTGTAGTGATTCACTGAGAACTTTGTGGGAAAAAGCAGCCCAGATTTTATTTGATAAATTCTTCAGAACATTAATTTAACATCTTGTTCTCTAAAATATGTTCTCTTTGGTGGTGATAATTATTGCGGATGTGAGCGAAGCTGAGTTTGAATCATTTAAGACCTCAACATTCACAAATAATGCCCAGTGGAGCTTATTTCTGAGATTGATATTTAGGCAGTAATTCAAATAATGAAGTCTTGTTGCGTTTCAAGAATATCAGCAACCAAGTAAACAGTTTGTACTGTGGAGATGATTAAGTATAGCGGCTCTGTAAAGACGGACATTCTCTCATTCAGTTATGGAAACATTTTGGGATTTAGAAAGTGTGTAATCTTTTTTTTTTTTCCCTTGTTAGGAGATTTGAGTTTTATTCCCAGAAACTGTGTAATCTTTTGAAGAAACATTTGTTTGGGAATAGCAGGATCATGGGAGAAATTTGAGTCAAATTATAAAATCTGTCCTCAACGATAAGCCTGTGAAATTAGCCAAACGAAAGGGCACATGTAATTGCCAATTAATACTAAGGGATGACCCTGATTCATGCTTTTAACACAGCCTCTTCCACCAAGAGTGATTTTTGTCTAACTTTTGGCAAGTTTTTTTCCAACAACCTTAATCTCTTGTAGGGTTATGGTATCATTCTTTGGGTTTTGAAGAGTCAACGATTTTCTAAAAACAAATCAAATGGTTAGAAAAATAGGGCAATTATGAAGATTAAGCATAGCATATACTTCACTCTTTGTCAGGGGCTGTGTGTGTCTGTGTCTGTGTGTGTGTGGTAGTGAGACCATCTTTTGGGTGGGCATGGTGTGAACACACCAAGCAACGTGGCCTGAGGCCATTTTGGTGGAGTGCCGGTTAGATCATTTTGAGCAGGAAGGGATAAGTTTTAGATCAATGGAGTCAATGCTTTCATTTTGCAAGTAGAAAGACAGCTACAAGGAATTTAAAGACTACTCCAAAGTCACACCTCATTTATGACTTAGGGTAAATGGAAAAACAGGATAGCTTACCAAAATTAGGAATAGTCAGAAAGATCACAATTTCTGAAATTTTTTTTTTGTAAAATTAAAAAAAGAACAGGAACCATGGTAAAACTGTTTCTAGTATGAGCTATTTAGACTAAATTCAGGCCCATCAAATTTCATGTGTTCCGAGGCAGCAATAGCCTCTGATCAAAAAACTAGGGCAGGGATTGTATCCCTGACTCGCCTTGGTGAGGAATAGGAATCATATTTCCAGAAAGCCAAATGGAAGGGAAGTCTATAAGCATGTAGCCAGATGTGGATGTTCAGACTTATTTTCATACAAAAAGTTTTTTCTCCTTTCTTTGCTTCATTAGAGGAAATTGAAGTTTAAATCACCCCCCCCCCCTTTGAGGAAAAGAGAGCCAGTTTCAGGCTGATTTGCGGCCTTTAGATTACAGGGCCATCAGAGCCTGCTGGGCAAGAATAAAGGGGTGGTGCATTGATGAGCAGGTGACTGAGAAGGAAGATGAATTAAGTGGCACAGACATGGTATCTTAGGGAAGCAGTGAGGAGAACAGGCTCTCCCCCTCAGCTCCTGGACTAAAGCGCTCTCCCCAAACCTGGGAGAAGGCAATATGAGAAAGACGCCTGTGAGTCTGTGGTCCCTGGACCCTTGAGGCCCCGTGTCCCAGCAGCACCCTTCCAGAAGTGAGGAGTTCTTTTTTTTTTTTTTTTAAGATTTTTATTTATTTATTTGACTGAGAGAGACACAGCGAGAGAGGGAACACAAGCAGGGGGAGTGGGAGAGAGAGAAGCAGGCCTCCCGCGGAGCAGGGAGCCCGATGTGGAGCTCGATCCCAGGACCCTGGGATCATGACCTGAGCTGAAGACAGACGCTTAATCACTGAGCCACCCAGGCGCCCCCCAGAAGTGAGGAGTTCTGAGGGAGAAGGAGAATTGCAAGGTACAGCTGGGGTGATCAGGCCAGAGTCTTTGCAAAGATTCTTAGAGACCTGAGTGCCGGGAAAGTGCAGAGGTTTGCAAAGCTTTTCAGCAGAGTCCCTGCTGTCTGCACCGCGGTCTTGACTGTGCTTCCTTCTCTCAGGGGCCAACGAGGAGTTTAGCTCATCAACAGGGTTTAAGCAGAGAACTTTATATGACAAGCAGAGTTGGGTGGACCCTGGACCCTGAGTGGAGTCAGGGTTGGGTCTGGAAGGTTCAGAAACCTTTCCCTTTGGCTTTGGAGAGGCTGAGCTGAGCTAGCTCAGACCTCCTCAGTTGGAAGTGAGGTTAGTGACACCAGAAAGAGAGGACCCCCAACTCTGGGAGTATCTCAAAAAGCCTGAGATAGGTACTGACAGCTTCTATAAGTCACTTTGGTATCTCCTAAATTCACAGACTCTCGGGCCCTGAAAAAGTGGCATTTCTTAAACAATGAAGAAAGATGAAGATCTCATTATTGCATATCAGTGAGGCAGACTTTCTTCCAAATCTCCAGCTCAGACTCTTTGTGCTAACCTCTTTGGAGCATCTACACTAAAAAGGTAGGACTAGCGAATGGAGACACAGGCATAAACAAACAGACCCTGGGCTGACTCGTAGCTCCATCTACTCTACACTTGATCTTAGCCAAAAGCACCAAGAAGCAATATGTCTATTTACTTCAGTTCTTGACCTTCCTTTTACCTCTCATCTACTTGGGACTTGCCTAAGGCTTGCACCATAGTAGCTGAACTTTGGTATGGTCATTTATTAGCTTTCTTGACATATGTTTCTTTCAGCTGCAGCAGAAACAGGGAGGGTGAGATTATACAGACTCCTCCGAAACACCTGAGTGTCCCGTGACTTTATAAAGTAGCCAAAATGACAAGCGTACGTCAGTGGATGTCTGTGTGAATAACAATGAGGTAAAAATATATTGATATACTGTATTCAGAATTTGGGATATTCTACGCATTCTACAGGGCAACTGATCTGGTCTTCTTAATAAAGTAATGGCACGGAAAGGAGGGCAGCTATACATTTAAAATGACTTAAAAGCATAAACAGTGTGGGGGGTGAGGGGGTCTTCTTTTCTGATATTGATTCAAGCAAACTAGTTGGAGAGAGATAGTTGTAGGACAGTCGGAGGAGTTTGAATACAGATTAGCATTAGGTGATATTAAGGAATTGTTAATTTTATTAGTGTAATAATGATATTGTGTTCATACAAGAAAATAACTCCCTAAGAGATATTTATAGGAGTACTTATAGATAAAATTCCATGTTTAAGGATTTGCTTTAGTCTACCCAGCAGATAAAAAGATGCAAATATGGGAAATGTTGATCATTGCTCAGTGTGGATCATCAGTTTATGGAGATGAACTCTACCATTCTCTCAATTATTACTTCTATTTTTAAATTTTCAAATTACAAAGTTTAAAAAATGTGCGGGCACTGATTTTCAACGCTTGCTAATGTGAAAACCCAGTGAGGCACTTGATTTCTTCAGTTGTTTCTGCCCAGTGAATTAACTGAAAAATAAACGTTATTTTGTCTGAAGCACTTTAGTGCTATCAATATTTACTTCGCCAAACATTTAGTACCCATTATTCATTTGTTCATTTATTCAGCCAACCCAAAAGGATTAAATGTTGGCTATATGCATGAACAGAATGCTCTTCCTTTTCCTCCTTCAAGTTCTGGAACTCCGAGAGTGATATTCTCCCTCCTGTGCTGTTATCAACCCTTTCCCCTCCTAGCTTTGTTTCCGTTCCTATTAACCACAACTTGGGATTTATTCCTTCAGCATATTCCGTTTGAGTGGGGAAGGAGGCATGGCAAAATAAAAAAGACAATGAGCTTTAGAAGTAGATCTGAATTCGGTTTCTGGCTCTGCCACTTACTTGCTCTGTGCCCCTTGGGTCCCTGTCCTATCTTCTGAGACCCTCACCAGTAAAGTAAAGGCAGTGCCTGCAGACTGCCTGGGGGGGCCGATGTTGCAGGCTCCCCACCCGGCTCCCACTGCGCTCGTGTTCCCAGGCTTCCCACGGCAGGTGTCTGTACGTCTGCTTGAAGGCTCCCTCTGGACACAAAGCTTTTCTTTCTTGTGCTTCAGTTTCCCTTATGTTCCCAAAATATGAAGTAAAATTATCTTAATTACTTGGGGCCTGAATGGATGGTTAAGTGAAAAAGTGGGAAGAAGAGATTGGGAAAGCAAATGTAGCAATGGTCCGGAGCAAGAGGATGTAACTGACAACTAGGATTGGCAGATCCCAGTCCCAGGGAATTTGTGGCAGTATCTGGGGAAGGACTCTATAAACTTTCTGCCATTATATAAGAGACGGCTATGGATTTCTTTTCCTTTGGAATAGGTGACTCTGTAGTCCTAGAAAACTTGGGAACATAGATCCCACCAAGTTTCCAAAATGAACACATTTGTCATAATTCAGATGATCTAGCTGTAGGAATTCTGAAACCTCTCCAGTGGATCAGTGAGGTGCAAGTACTTTCGCGATCAAGATTTAGCTGTTGAGGGTGGCCAGCAATCCAAATCAGTGTCTAAGAGAGTATGATCTCATGGGTAAGGCAGAGCAAGAAGCATTTTTCGAAAGTAGGAACATTGCTGAGAATACCCATGTGGCTCCAGGCAGTACATGCAGTTTGAAACAGAACTCCAGTAAGCAACAATGTTCTTCCTGTGTAAATTAGTAGTTTAACTAATTCTTCCTTCGTAAATTAATAAAAAAAATCAGAGATAATAATAGTACTACCTCGAAATACTGTGCTGACAATTACATGAATTTATATATGTGAAATACTTACAAAAACACGTGGCACCTAGCATATGCAATATAAGCTTTGGGTAGTTACTGTATTATCATACAGCCTGCTAGGAGAGGGGTGTGGGAAAAGGAGGAACAGTTTCTCAAGGTCAGACTCTGGTCCCAGTGAGGGGACTGATGCATTTATCAGGGAACAGAGGTAGAAATCCCAGTGCGTAAACTAGGCGAATTGGCCAGGGTTGGGAGAAGAATCAGTAACACTATGATTCCTAACCATATGGCAAGGTTTGTCATATAGACACTGTCTTCATAACTTTATCCTTAGCACCTCATACAGAGTCTGGCACTTAGTGATACTCGGTACATGTTTTGCTGAACAAATGACTGAATGAAATGAAAGTGTCGGTGGCATGAATCTTACACAAACATAGCAAAATGTTTCCAAATCTCGTTGCTAGTGTATTTACTTCAATTTCCTAGGAGTGTTTGGAGGATGGCAGCTAAGTGTTACCGTTCAAGGCATCCTGGCCTCCAGGTGACAGGACTTGTGGAAGGTGGGAAAACAAAAGTTCTCTCCTTTCTGCCTTTCTTGCATATCCCCACTCTTTATGGTTCTGGAAATCTCTACTATAAATCTTATTTCAGGAAAAAGGGTTTTATTTCCCTTCTCTCAAATCAGCCAACTCAACGCTGTTTTTTTGGATTAGGGCCCATACTGAGCTGCCCAGAGTAGCCTCGGTTCGTTTGGGGGTTGGCAGTGCTTCTGGCACATCCAGAAAAATCTCTTCACATATATGGATATATCCTCTTGTCTTCTAAGTCACCTCTTTTAGTGAAGATGGTGCATTCATTTGGGCACCCCAAATTTGGTGTTTTGCACATGCTCGCGCACACACACCCACACACCCAACCACACTCACCTCCCCCCCCGCCCCCCACAGAGAAGCTCCTCGGGTTTCTGTCTGCATTCAAGTTCTTGGTTCCATATTCTCACATCCCTGAAATCATTTCACTTTTTAACTTAAACTAGTTAGAGGTTTTTGTTTTTGTTTTTGTTACTTGCAACCAGGTGAGATTTGACTAAGTTGCTCTCTGAAGCGTTATCACTGAAAACACATTTCTTGCCCTTCTTGGTGAGATGCTGACTTCTCCCTGGGAAACATTCCTAAACCTTGTTTCTCTGGAAAATGGGAAGTACTACATTTCCCATTATCACATCCTTCCCCCTGCCCTACTTGTTTTAAGTCCTTTTGTCCTTCCTGATCTGGTTCATTTGATCTCTTTTAGTGCATATTCGATGTTGTCAATTAACAAATTGGTCCCAATCTTAACTGAAGCTTTTGGCTTTTCACCTATTACTATTATTTACCTATTATTCGCCACATATTAGGGTCGCATGACACTGGTGGGAGTTGCTACCATCCAAGAAGCCTTCCTACGAGCTGGAAATTGGTTTCTTTCCCCAGGGACTCCTGACAGACTTCCTTTTTTTGTTTTAATGTGGCTCTGCTTTAAGACATTTGCTTCCAGACATAACTAAGTGGCTATATTGGTCTAACCTTCCCACTGGAAACAATTATACAAGATAGAGAAGATAAGTAAAACACATATTTGAAGGCACTTGGGAGTCACCAACACAGAAAGGACATGAGGCTATGATTTCTGAGAGGGGGAAGCAACGGGGGTAAGTGTTGCATTCACACCACAGTTCCCCCCTACCCCTCAAAGCATTTTCCAGTTTCAGCCCAGGGGGATTCAGTCTCCGCAGAAACCAATGGGCTGAGCAACAGAAGTGTGAATTCTGAACTTCTAAAGCAGGTAAGACTAGAAAAGCAAAATCTTTGAGGGGAGAAAACCATAGAGAATTGCGCTAAAAAATCTGTTCACTATTTCCCCTTGAACTCTGTAGAGGGAGACTCCAAGCAACCAGCAGAAAAGAGCACCTAAAAACCTGAACTGCTGAGTAGATATTTCAATAGCCACGTGGTGCTGGAGAGACAGAGGTTGACGTCCAATTTCTGCCCTGGTGGATCGGCTCTGGCAAGCACATCAGACTTTTGCTGGAGATCTCACAAGGGCTATGCCATAGGAATAAGGGCAAAATTGCAATAAACTAACAACAAACAAAGCCAAAAACAACCCTTGACAAGATCTAAGTGATCTGGTACTTCGCATACTTGCCAAAGAAACCATAACCCCTTTTGTAGGAAGAGGACATCATTTAGCACCATCATACTTTTTCATATGGAATGTGTGGCGTTTATACAAAATTATTTGTCCTGCTAATAAAACGACAGAACCAAATGACCACGTGACTCCATATTAATAGAAAAAGCACAAGGTAAAAATAATACCATGGGTGATTCAGATGTTAGAGTTATCATGTAAGAACTTCAAAATTACTAATTAATATGACCAAGAAAATAGAAAATATAAAAAAATTATGGAAGATACATGAACCCTATAAAAGTAAAATGGAAATTCTAGAATTAAAATGTACAATAACTGAAATTAAGAATTCAATAAATGAGTTTAATTAGAAAATTGGACAGAGCAGAACTGAGGATTAGAAAACTAGAAGTCAGGTCATTAGACAGAAGAGAGATGGAAAATATGGTACAGAGCAGAAAATACATATGGGATATTGTGAAAAAGGTTACCATACATGTCTTGTGATTGGAATCCCATAAGCAAAGAGAGAGAACTGTCCAGATATAACAGTTAGATATAAAAACCAGCCAACAAACAAAAAGCAACAAAACAAAACAAAACAAAAACTGTACACACTTAATTACATCAGAATCAAACTACTAAAAACCAAAGGCAAAGACAGAACATCGTAAGATCAGACAGAGAATGGGGAAAAGATATTATTTTCAAAAATTCATGGCTAACTTTTCCATAGAAGCAGTGAAAGCTAGAAGACAGTGGAATATCTATATTAAGAGAAAATATCCTTAGTAAATATAAGTGAAATAGAGACATTTTCAGACAAAAACTGGGAATTAGTCGCCAGTAGACTCACACTAAAAGAAATATTTAAATAACTTTTTCAAGTGGAAGAATGTAATCCCATAGGGAAACGGGTGTTCAGGAAGGAGTGAAGGACACTAGGCGAGTAAATATGTAGATAAATATAAAGATTGACCATTTAAAACAATAGTGATGTCTTGTGGCATTCAGATAGATGGAGAGATATAAAAATAATGCAAAAGGCAGGGGGTGATAAATAAAAGTAAGCTGGGGCAGGTCCTTGTAGGTTTTTTGGAGGGACTGGTAAATGTATTAATTGAAAGTAGACTGCACTAAATATTCACGTTGTAATCTCCAAGGTAATGATATAAATGTTCAACCAATAAGCCAAGCAAATTTATGTTTGGGAGGATGTCCAGCATACTGTGGGGACTTACGAAAGGTAGACCTCGAGTCAATTCTCCATGACCTTCACTGGTAAGAGAGGGTATGCTCACTCACCCACACTCGGCTTGACGTTGTAAGGAAGCACTGCTCCCATAACTCCCCAAATAAGTCTTCTCTCATCCTGTCAGTGAATCTTGGCTTTTCCTACCGTGGTGGTGGGGGAGGGGCTAAGGTTGCATAATTGATTGATAAGCCTTGCACGGATGGCCTAGGACTTCTCTCTAGACTTAGGAACAAGAGCACCCACTTCTCAGCCTTTTCCGCCTAACTGAGAAAGCAGGTGAAATCTCATGTACTAGTCTGCTCTGTCTGGTGTGGTGCTCTTCCGTGCTCTCTCATTCGGGCATGTTTGTACAGCACAGCAGGAACACAACCAAGTCCCCGGATTTTCCTACTATGATCATCTACACTAAGGTCATTCAGTGGAAATGAAAAGGCCACATTATCATCTTCCATTTGGATAGTAATTTAAAGCTTATCATGCATTTTTCGCGTTTACTAGCTTATCTGAGCCTCGTCATAGCCCTGTGAGGTAGTTGGAGTAGTTATGATTGTTTCCTATATTTCACATTTGGTTAGCAAATTTCAGAATATCTAAGAAACTTGTCCCAGTTTGCACAGAAATAGGACTTCCAGGCCACTTGTTTGGAGTTCCAATAAAGACCAAATGAGAGAAGGAGCTTAAATAGTAGACCTGGTTGAAACATAACATCCCACATGTCCCCATGATTCATGCTTCCTCGTGGGCCCGCCAAATCCTAGATAATTGGGAGTCAGTAGTGTTTCTTCTTTCCACATTTGAACCCAGAACTCCTCCGAGTTTGTAGTTTCATGTTTTAATAACTGGTTTCTCCTGTCCATGCAATTATCACTATCTTTGATAGCGATTCCTTCTACTTTAAAGTCCCTCTGTTTTCACAAAGTATCTTTTATTGGGTATTTTTTCCTATTTACAAAAGAAGTCCTTTTCATTATATCAATTTTCGAATCTCACTTCCTAAAAATAACCATTGTTAATATTTGGATTTATGTCAAAAATTTATTCCAGAAAAATGTCTTTTTTCTCTTTGTAGTACACTATATATTTTGTTACAAAATTTTGATCATGGTTTCTGTAACCACTTTTTTGTTAAAAATATGTGAGGGGAGGGGCGCCTGGGTGGCTCAGTTGGTTAAGCGACTGCCTTCGGCTCAGGTCATGATCCTGGAGTCCCAGGATCGAGTCCCGCATCAGGCTCCCTGCTCGGCAGGGAGTCTGCTTCTCCCTCTGACCCTCCCCCCTCTCATGTGCTCTCTCTCTCTCTCTGTCTCTCATTCTCTCTCTCAAATAAAATAAAATCTAAAAAAAAAAAATATGTGAGGGGTGCCTGGGTAGTTCAGTTGCTTAAGCGTCCAACTCTTGATCTCAGTTCAGGTCTTGATCTCAGTGTCATGAGTTCAAGTCCGTGTTCAGCTCCATGCTGTGCATGGAGACTACTTAAAAAAAAAAAAAATATATATATATATATATGGACAGTATGGGGATGTTTTCTTATGTCATTAAGTATTCTCGGGCAATATTATTTCAATAATATTAATGATAAAGAAAATTGCCTTATTTCTTATCTCTATTATTAGACATACTTGTTTTTTGCTCAGTTTTTGCTAAGGGTAAAGTAATGAATGTCTTTATATACAAATTCTTAAAGCTTTAAATAGATGAATAATTACTTCATCAGGTTGAATTCATAGCAGTGGAATTTATGAGTGAGCAATACCTTAGCTCGGGGTGCTGTAACAAAGTACCACAGACTGGGTGGCTTATAAACAATAGAAATGTATTTCTCATAGTTCTGGAGGCTAGAAGTCTGAGATCAGAGTTCTGCTGAGGACCCTCTTTCAGGTTGCAGACTACCAGTGTCCCACTGTATCCTCACACGGCAGAATGAGAGTGAGCTGGTTCTCTGGCCTTTTCTTACAAGGGTACTAATCCCATTCCTGAGGGCTTCTCCCCCATGAACTAATCCCCTCCCAGAGGCCCCGCCACCACCTTTAATATCATCGCATTAGGGATTAGGACTCAACATGTGAATTTGGGGCTGCAGAGGACAGGGGGGAGTCACAAACAGTCTACAACAAACAAGAAGACAATTCTTTAATTTAATTTTTTTAGTGGGCAGCAAAGCAAAGTTTATTGAGCGATAGCAAAGTGATAGTACAAAGCTCCCGAGGAGGGAGGGGACCCGAGAGGGTTGCCCCCCCCCTTTTTATTTTAAAGATTTTATTTATTTATTTGTCAGAGAGAGAGAGAACACAAGCAGGGGGAGCGGCCGACAGAGAGAGAGAGAGAAGCAGGCTCCCCGCTGAGCAAGGAGACCCATGCGGGACTCAGTCCCAGACCCTGGGATCATGACCTGAGCCGAAGGCTGTCGCTTAACCGACTGAGCCACCCAGGCGTGCCTAAAACAATCTTTATACAGATTGCCAAATAGGCCTCCAGAAAGGTGGCACCAATTTACAGTCCCATCTCGTTTTTTGTGTGTTTGTCTGTTTTTAAGTTCTTCCCCTGATGTTGTTTTCTCATTGCAAAGCTCTACCTTGATTTTCATTGTTTTCTCTATAAAATAATGAGATAAGAAAAGTAAAATGATATTGAAAAAGCAAATATGAAAACATATTCTTCTACTGTTGGATGTCTCTGTCAAGTGTTGTAGGGGCTCAGACATGCTCCAGGCTCAGTCACCACGGTCTGCCTTTCAACTTCCTAGGGTCAGTTCTTAGCGATCTATTATGGTTCTTAAAAAACAAAACAAAAAACAAAACTGACGGGTCATGTGAATGCTGAGAACAATAATTCCAAAGACTCATTTTCCCCTTTCTGAGGTTTTCCCACAGATCTCCCATAGGTCAAAAGCTGCAGTTCTCCCAATTTACCACTAAGTGTCAGGCAGGGAATAGTCAATCGCACATGTTTTGATTATTTTTCCAGACTTCCAGCCTCTTTCACGTGGACATGCTCAGTGAGAAAGCACATTATATAAGCACACACTGAACTTTCTCATCCACTTCTCTTTAGATCCTCAGAGGAAAATAATAAACCTAGTGCTCTTCTCTTAAAATTAAAAAAACAAAAACAGATCACCTTTCTAGTCACCAAAATGTCGTTCTTAAGCTGCTTTTCCCCTTTTTCAGTTATTTGGTATTTTAAACATTTTTCAGGGCTAAATCTTCATTGTAGTGTTTATATTTGCAAGAAACACATCACACAAGATTTCTGGCTGAATGCAAATCAGGCCCAAGCACTCCAAGTTAATAAACTCTCTAAAAATAAAATACTTATTCAACTCCAACTATAGATTTGAAAGGACTAAACTAAACCATCATCCCCCATCATTACCACTCAGGATTTTCCTACTAGATTATATCAAAAAAGATAGTCTTGTCAGGTGGTCCATAAAAGGAGCCATGATTCAAATTAAAAACAAAACATATGGCTCAACACAGCATTGTAGTCAACAATTTCATAAATAACTTTTTCTGGGAAATGTGAGAGCCCCAAAGTTATTTCCTGCTGCTTAGAAATATTTTTTACCCACATCAACTCCTGATTCCAGAGTGGAGACACTGACAAGTATTGTGGGAAATTCATACTTTAAGAAACATCCAGAGAAATTTAAACACTTTGATCAAATAGTCAAACAGCCTGTAGAGTTAAAAGCATTCTATTATTTTGATTTGACTTCAGCACACATTTAGATCTATTTCAAGATTTACTTTTGTTATGGGTTGAATTGTGTCCACCCAAAAAAGATCTATTGAAGTTCTTATCTCCAGTACCTCAGAATGTGACATTATTTGGAAAGAGGGTCATTGCAGATATGATTATAATTCAAGATGAGGTCACACTGGAATTGGACAATCCCATATTCTGGTGTTGCTGATGTCTTTATAAGAAGATGACCATATAGGGGCGCCTTGGTGGCTCAGTGTGTTAAGCAGCTGGCTCTTGATTTTGGCTCAGGTCATATTCTCAGGGTCCTGGGATGGAGCCCTTTATCAGGCTCCCTGCTCAGCACTGAGTCTGCTGGAGGGTTCTCCTTCTCTCTCTCCCTTGGCACCCCCCCTCCCCATCTGCACACGCATGCACTCTCTCTCTCAAATACATAAATAAATCTTAAAAAAGAGAGAGAGAGAGAAAAGATGATCATATGAAGACAGGCGCACAGGGAGAATGAATGCCACGTAATGACGAAGGAGGAGATTGGAGTTGTGCAGTTCAAAGTCATGAAATGCCAATCCTGCAAAGGATTCCTCCAAAGGAAGGATTTTGCTACAGGTTTCCGAGGGAGCATGAACCTGTCAGCACCTTGATTTTGGACTTTTAGCCCACAGAACTGTGATATAATACATTTCTGTTGTTTTAAGCTACCCATTTTGTGGTACTTTGTTAAGGCAGCCCTGGGAAACTAATTAAGCTGTCCTAAAAACAATATAAATTCATTAAAACTGCTTAACATTATACCCATTTATGGGTTGGGGAACTAGTTCAAGAATTTGCTAGAGTTAATGATTAACCATGTATAATATACAAATAAATATATATCCAGCATTTTGCAAATAGTACTAAAGGGCATTCTTCTCAATTTGTTAATGAATTTGTTTTGTAATGATATAACTTTGTACTCTGATGGACTGCCATCTCATGGTGGTGGGAATCAATAACCTTACTGCCTGCCCTCGAATGGTGGGATGTCCATTTGGTGTCTCTTTAGGTTTGCTTGTCCACGTGCTAACATGTCTCTGAAGACGATGATCCTTCAGAAGGCTTTTCAAGGCCAATTTTAAAGACTGTTGAGAAAAGCCCAGATCAAGTGTGCTGCTGGGATCATGCCATTCCATACACAATGTCTCAAGTAGAGATTTAGACTTCCAAGATGGCTCATAAATATCTGTTGAATGTAATTTAAAAAGGAACTAATTAGGAAAATACTTCACTGAGGTAAAACATGTTTATTAATTTATTCAGTATGTATTTATTGAGTACTCTGACAAGATTTTTAGCCAAAAAAACCCAAAAAACAAAAAACAAAAAACCATGATACTATTTTAGAACAACAACAACAAAAAGAAAGCAGGAGGAAATGTGGATCAGCCACACTTTGTGACTTATCCCCCTTGCCAGTAAAGGCCACATTCACTCAATAAATAATTGATGACTTGCTGCCTAAAATTAATTGTGAGGGGGGTGCCTGGGTGGCACAGTTGGTTAAGCATCTGACTCCTGATTTTGGCTCAGGTCATGATCTCAGGGTCATGAGATCGAGCCCTACGTCAGGCACCACGCTCACTGTGCAGTCTGCTTGAGATTCTCGCCCTCTCCCTCTGCCCTTCCCCCTCTTTATCTCATTAAAATAAATAAATAAACATATATTTAAAAAAATAAAATAAAATTAATTGTGAGGTATAACTTAAGGATGAGTTAGCACCATTATTTTAGGTGAATAGAAATTACTGATACTGCATTATTTCATAGTATCATTGTTGTCTATGAGTTTTCAGAGTGTTGATGCTCAAGAAAAATTCATCAGACTCCAATTTCTGAACCCCAAATTGGCTATTTCTTAACCTCCCCCCAAAAAGAGGGTATCTTTAACCCTATGCTGTGAAAATGAAATAAAACTCACAATTTTTCCCTGAATGGAAAGTTTATATATGTGAATGATCAGGAATTCTTTCCAAGGACCCATACAAATCCAAATTATTACCCTAATCAGAAAAGCAACTGTTCATTGAGGGCTCACACGCCCCAAGCACTGAGGTGGATTACTGTTTCTTATCACAGCCCTGTGGGAAAGGTGCCGATATGAAAAGCCAAGTGTGAGAGTTAGTAACTCCACGGGGTCTGACAACTTGTCAATGCTGCAGTGGGGACTGGAGCAGTAATTCTGACTCCGAAGCCTGTGAGCACTTATGGTGCGCCTACTGCATGCTGAAAGTACCACAGTGAACAATGCGGAGGACACACCGGGAGTTGGAGTTGACATTCTAGCAAGCTAACCACTGCAGTAGGAATTGTCATTTTCTTCTCCAGGGATTTTTTTTCTTTCTCTCATTGAGTAAGCTGTCTCGCATTCCCAGCCTGCCATCAGCAATTGTACTGATGTGGGTGGTTTTGCTGTTAAGATATCAGGTGTTCCGCGAGTGTCATTGTTTGTGGGTCCCTGACTGCGAAGTTGACGGCACCAAACCTTGGATCTAACTTGTTCAGACTACAACAGTTCATTCACAAAGCAAGAAGCACCATCTGACTAATGTTTTGCACATATCGTTTCACTTCCAAATGTCAAGTACTATTTTTTTTAAACTGTAAAGTAGTTAACAACACACTAGAAATCCTTCAAATGTGTTACAGTTGAGGTATTCACATGCACATAAGTTATGGCTGCTTACTCACTTTTCACATGTTTGACAAACACGGTTTTACTACCAAGCTGCAATTCACTGAAACTGACCTTAATTCCAAAAGGCTCCCATGCCCATTTTTAACAATGGGTCTTTGTCCAGTGTACACCAAGTTATGTCATTGCTTTTTTTGTTTTTTTCCCCCACAATTGGCAACTGTTCTTGCTTAGGTCACTTTTAACCCAAATTTCCCCTCATGTTTTCAATTCCCGTGCTTTCTTTTTGCATTACGAGTTCAAGTTAAACTGAGCAAGTTGATCTCCTACTCCTAGGAAAAGATTTCAAACCAAGCAATGTGCATTTTGTTCATGGGAGCAGAATCGTTCTCCAAACCCTAGAGAAGGTTTTTGTTTTAGCCAAGACATACCTGCATTTTTGGAATACCAAAAATTTGATAGTTTTTTGTTTTCTAAACTGACTTTGGTCCATGATTTGTCTGCCAGACTCTTCTGGTGGCATTTACCTTTCTTCACCCAGGCTCACTTCTTTCCCTCCGTCTGGTGTCTTTCTCCTTTCTAAGGTATTGTTCTAGTTGGAGATGTCTGCATGGGTAATGTGATGGTCATGCGTGGTCAGTAGGAAGAGACTCAGGTAATTACATGTGAGTCTGTAGGAGTGTGCCAGAAACCTGGATGAGTCTTCTGGAAAATCCAAATTGTGAATGATATCATCATCCCTTTCCCAGATATGTCCCATTCCCATTAGCATTCCACCTGGACTTATTTACCTGTGTTTAGACATAGTAGCACCTGATTCTTGAAAATTCCCCCTGATGGTGAAATTACAGAAATGAGTCATTTTTTTTTTCATTGAAGATCATAAAGAAAGGTAGGTTAATGAAATCATTTTGTTCTAAGCATTACCGAATTTAGTACTAAGAACAGCCAATTTCCTAACAATTTAGCACACTCATTCTTCCAAGTCAAAGAGCACATCTGAACTGTCTTTAATGCAAAGTTCTTAATGTAGGGCCAAGCACACTCTGGCACTCGATAGCTATGACTGACTGATGGACCACCCTACAACTGTTTGTCTGAGGTTGCCAAAAAGGCTTGGCACACATGTCCTCAATTAACAGATTGGATAGTTGCTA
Source organism: Neomonachus schauinslandi (assembly GCF_002201575.2). Lineage (NCBI taxonomy): Eukaryota > Metazoa > Chordata > Mammalia > Carnivora > Phocidae > Neomonachus > Neomonachus schauinslandi. Next base: position 121,290,672 of record NC_058406.1, on the reverse strand, counting down.
ATTATCTGGATGAAGGATTTGGCTCCCCGAGCTTGCCTTTTCCTGCAAACAGGAAGAAAGATTCCACCATAGTTTTCTGAATTATTGGAATTCTCCCCTGTGGCCTACAATGATGTCACACTGACATTTTCTCACAAGAAATTTTTGAGGTAAATTTGGAGTCTAGAAAATTAGCCTAATGGATTAAATAAATGACCGAGTTTTGAAAGAACAATAACCTGAATGCTTTAATGGAGATGAAGACTTGAGAAATGCAGGTTGGGGGAAAATGTTATTTTCAGGAAATTGAATTATTTCCATGGTTAACTACCGACAATCCCTTGGTAGACTGCCCACTAAGTGGGTTGTCCATGACAAGTTGTTTGTCTAAATTGGTTTCCTCTGCCACCCAGGGTACTTCTGATGCTTCCCAAACCACAGCCCATCTTCATCAGCAGGACACTCATTTGACATGAGCACAAGGAAATTGCACTGTGAAAGGGAAAGTTTTAGACAAAATACAGAATACGTTGCACACATATAAACATCTTATGAAAGTTATTTAGAAATTCCTTTCGCTTTTAGTTATTACAGATTGCTTTTAAAAACATATAGAGTATAGTGAACATCTTTCTTTGATGACCAAGAATCTTACTGAATCCCAGAGAGTTCAATTTCAACATCAATTTTCTTTTTTTTTTTTTAATATTTTATTTATTTATTTGACAGAGAGAGAGAGAGCGAGAGCAGTAACACAAGCAGGGGGAATGGGAGAGGGAGAAGCAGGCTTCTTGCCGAGCAGGGAGCCCGATGTGGGACTCGATCCCAGGACCCTGGGATCATGACCTGAGCCGAAGGCAGACGCTTAACTACGGAGCCACCCAGGCGCCCTCAACATCAATTTTCATCATAAACTCCCACAACTGTGTTAGAAGATAAATTAGATGAAATGCATACCAATTTCAATCTTTGAAAGTTTTTTCAAAGAAAACAAACAAAGCAACAACTACACCAATGAAACCCAGATAGAATGTTAATTCCTAAGCCAGACTTCCCAGGATTGAAAATGGCTCTTCCACTTCCTAGCTTTGTGACCAAGAGCAATTACTTAAGCCTTCTGTGCACTGTTATCCTCATCTGTAAAATGGGGATGATAATAATTATACCAACTCATAGGGCTGCTAAGAGGATTAAATGAGTCAATTAATATAAAGGACTTGGTGCAGTACCTGATACATCATGTATGCTAACATTAAGAAATGCTAGCTGTTATTAATTTTGAATTTTTTAGTTATTTTATTTGTTTTCTTATTATTTTATTTGAAATAGCCGAGATCATGTTTTTTTATACATATTTTTAAAATTTTAATTCCACTGTAGTTAATATACAGTGTCATATTAGTTTCAGGTGTACAATATAGTGATTCAACAGTTTCATACATTACTCAGTGCTCATCAGTATTTATTTAAGTTTTAAGCATAATATGAATAGCTAATTGCCAACATAAAGTAACTTTAATTTAAAAAACTTTTGAAAAGATATATGCACCCTACGTTTATCGCAGTGTTATTTACAATAGCCAAGATATGGAAGAAACCTATGTGTCCATCAATAGATGAATAGATAAGGAATATGTGATATTGTAATGTGTGACATGTAATATATACATATATACACACACATACGTAAAATACTATACAACCACTAAAAAGGATGAGATCTTACCATTTGTGACAACACGGACGGACCTAAGGGAATTATGTTAAGTGGAATAAGTCAGACTGAGAAAGACAAATACCATATGATTTCACTTATATGTGGAATCTAAAAAAACAAAACAGAGGAATAAACAAACAAATAAAAAGCAGAATCAGACTTATAAATACAGAGAACAAACTGATGGTTGCCAGAGGGAAAAAGCTTGGAGGGATCAATAAATTGGGTGAAGGTGAGTGGAAGGTACAGGCTTCCAGGTATGGAATGAGTAAGTCATGATAAATAAAAGGCACAGAATAGGGAATACAGTCAATGATATTGTAATAGTGTTGTACGGTTATGGTGACAGATGGTAGCTACACTGGCGGTGGGGGTAGCAGGATATATAGAGAAGTTGAATTACTGTGTTGTACACCTGAAACTAATGTAACATTGTGTGTCAACCATACTGAAATAAAATTTTTTTTTTTTAATTTAAAAAGTCTTTGGGCGCCTGGGTGGCTCAGTTGGTTGAGCATCTGACTCTTGATTTCGGCTCAGGTCATGATCTCAGGGTCGTGAGATCAAGCCCCGCATCAGGTTCCCTGCTGGGTGTGGAGTCTGCTTGAGATTCTCTCTCTCCCTCTGCCCCTCCCCCCCTTTGCACTTGTACTTTCTCTTAAAAAAAATTTTAAAGAGTCTTTTTAGAGAAACTACCTTTTAGAAAGTTGTTAGCAATTTCAGTTTCTAGAAATGAAAATATTATTAATTCATGTTGATAGACTCTCCAAGATCAAGAAGCCTTTGAGTCAAACATTGGAGACTTTCTGGAATGCACTGAGAAGCTGTGGCCTTGGTTAACGTTCATTGCGCTTAGAGAGGTAAATGGTATGCATCACTGCCTATAGTTTTCAAGGCAGAAGAAAAATGTTGTCCTTAAAAAATTGAAGGTTTAAAGTTCAAGTGCCCCACACAAGCTAAAAATCCTAGATCTGGAAAATGGGTTGGGACTATTACTGTTGCCTTCTATAGACTGTTCAGGTTGCCTCCAGCCAGTAGAAGAGTGGTTCTGGGGAAAGGACAGTGTCAAGGCAGGGGGCAAACCAGGTGGGAGTTCTGGTGCTGACATAAATGCTAGTGTCTCTCGACTTGGCACCCGGGGAAATCAGTGCCTGGCACAGGGGCAGTGACTTCGAATAGATGTGGGCTCCAGATTTCCCTGAGTCCTCGGGTCCCAGGTAACAACCTGAAGGGACAGCAGTGGAGAATGAGCGCCTTTAGCAGACCAGCTAGACCAACAGGTGGTAACACAAGTCCAGAGAGTTTGAGTGGCTCTCTAAGTCTGCTCAGGTAGCCAGTGGTAAAGGTAGAGCCAAAGCTCTGGTTTCGTAACTTCTGGTCAACTGCTCTTTCAGTTTCCTTCCAAGTCCTTCTAGAAATGTAAATATTGGGTTAGAGCTATAACAACACCTGTAACTGTTAGATGGCTAATGTTGCGAACCTTTTCACTGTACTATGCCTTCTTCTTCAAGGGGATTCACATATGTCTGGGTGGAAACTACCTGGTAGAGTGTAGCCTCAGATACACAATTCGAGAGCTGTGCTTGACAATGTGTGGAATATGAAATATGCTTTGGTCCACTCTTGCTCTCTAGTTATACCACTTCTATTTCTGTGTACTGACAAAAGCAGGGGGACACCAACGGAAGCTTCCTACACAAAATATACAGGAGGGTGGTTTGGAGCCTGTTCCCCTAGAATTAGGGCAGGCAAAGGTGTTCTCAATGTTTCTTCCTGAGTTATCAAAATGAGGATCTTGAGCTTTCCCCTCCAGCAAAGACTGTCTGAAAGTACCCAAAGTACTTTCAGATTTATTGTGACAAGTGATACAGTACCACGTTCAAGGAAGAATTTTGGGATGCGTGCCTTGGAAACTTTTTTTTTTTGTTGCCCATCTGTTTTGCTTGTCGCAATTCCTGTTTGTTTAGGATGCACGTGTGCCAGAAATGTGGAAAGAATGTGTGTAGCGGCAAGTGCTATCGAGCCATGTTCACACTGGACTTATGGGAAGCATGTGCTGCCCATCTGTGAAGTTCTCATTTTATGCAAATTTAGAAAATATATTCTTATGTCATGTTGCCTTAATGCCCAGGGGTAAATTGGAACATACATAAGGAGAAGAGAGACAGGGAGGAAATAACATCACGCCCAGCGACAGGATGGCCTTGCTATGACTAAAGGAAAGTCTGAGATGCGTGTTATTTGTCAGAAAGTAGAAGGCCAAAGGGAAATTTTCTCCCCAAGAGTGTGGCATGCAGTAAAGCAGTATGTCTTTAAGAAGATTGATTTTTAATCTATTAATGAGATTATAGGAGTCCCTATCTCAAGAATCTCTGAATTGGAGAAAGAGAGAGAGAAAGGGAGGGAGTACATGCTTATCTGTGGGTCTTTCCTATCTTTTGGAACATTCTGTGATTATGGCCTCAGATATACTCTGAGTTCTAAAGCAGAGTATTTTTAAGGAGGACATCAGTGATTTTCAGGTCAGTAAGTATTTCTGAGAGGTTATTCTCTGTGGACCTTTGGGACTATAATTCCAATCATGCACCAGCCTAGTCAAGTAGCATGTTAGAGTAAAGTGACCGTAAGTAAGTGGGGAAAGAAACTGCTCTTAGAACAAAGCCCTGCAGATGTAATGTGGATTAGAGAAGCTACCTGAAAGTCTGACTGCTTGTGGGTTGTCCTGAGACAGGGTCAGGTGAAGGGTCTCCTTTTCAAAGAGTACTTGCTTCATTAGCATCTCCACCTCCGGGTGTTGGGTGGAAGGAACTCTTCATATTTCATGTCAGCGTGAACAGAACTACTTAAAATTGATCAGAATCTAGTCTCAGTCTTCAAAACAATAGGACAATAAAAAACTGAATATAAATGAATTTTGTATACAACTAAGACAGTGTGGACTCTAAGAAACAGATGGTGAAGGGGTCTCAGGAAAGCAGCTAACATGATGAGTGCAGTTAGTGGTATTCAGGCTGCACAGAGAGTGCTCTAAACCCAGAGAAGGACTGAGCAGGAGACCAGGGCGAGCTTCAGGTGTGAATGACCTGTGCGGTCCTACAGGGTCCCGTCCTTGGAAGGGTCCTGAACATGGTTTAATGCCCTGCTGTCACCATCTTGAAATTATCAGTTATTTTTAAACAGGGTGCCCCCTCATTTGCATTTTGTGCTGGGCTTTGCAAATTATGGAGCTTGTCCTGCGGAAGACAGATACCAGCAAATATTAGCAAACCCAAGCAGAGCTTGAGAAGGAAAGTTGAGACTGACAGGTCAAACCTGATGAACAGGAGGGCCAAGTGTAGCCACGGGTCTGCTTTCCCCTCACTTGGTCCTCAGTATTTGGCAGCCTCCCGTACGCAGTGGGGACCTGGAGGTTGAGGCCATGTCCCTCTGTGTGGGCTTGTCGGTGCTCATCCTCACAATCATGGACTCCTCTTAGTTACTCCCAGCTTGGCTTTGGATCAACAACTGTTTTGCTTCCGGTGATTGTCTGGAACCCCTCAACACAATGGTGTCTGTTAAATGTTGCCCCACTTAGCTGGTGGTGGTGAGAAGGGTATAAAATGCAAGAATTCTGCTTAAGTTGTTAAGTTTGAGATGTCTATTCATAAGCTAGCATAGGGTAGGGGAATAATGCAGGTGGCTGGATGTAAGTGTCTAGAACTCAGATAAGTTCAGGGGTCCCATAATTGAACTTCTTAGTATCCATTTCCTTTGGTATATGGTGACCCAAATACAGATTCCAGATGACCCCTCCTGAGGACTCAATTAAGGCTTACCCAAGGTTTTTTTGGGTTTCATTTTTTTTTTTTAACTTGTCTAGGCAGGAAGAAGACCAAGGGTCCCTTTAATCATCCACTTATACTTATTCTGTGTGTATATAATGATAAATAGGTCACTGGGTGACAACAGTGAGTTGGAGATGGCATGAGATAGAAGTGAATATTAAGATGCAAAGGGACAGCTGGAAGTAGCCACACTTGGCTGAATATTTTTAATTGCCATGACCTGACTCTTTTACCAGCCCACTGAGTTTGGCTTATGACAGACTTGCTGTCTGAGAGTGGGTCAACTAGCTCAGAGCCTGGCACATACCAGGAGCTCAATAAACATCTGTTAAATCAATGCCATGCCCTCAAAAAAAAACCCAAAAACCAAAACCCAAAAAACTTTCTTTAAATTGAATACAGGGTAAGTTACCTAGGGTCACCCAAACCCTAGGGAGACCTGGTCATATTCAGAGCTTCTGTCTCCATAAGTGGAACTATGTTGCTATTATTGTTGATATTATCCATTATTGATTTACCTCATGTGCCGTGATTGCTGAAGCCAGACATACACACACACACACACACACACACACACACAGAATGAAAGAACACTAGTAAATAAGAAACACTTTTTTCATTTTTTTGCACTTCTCAGTAAGGCTTCACCTTTAAAAATGCATCTGCAGTAAATTTCAGGAGAATATCCACCACCACCCCCGCCACCAAGGAATGAGTTGGGTGTACCTCTATTAAATACGAAACAGAAAATGGACAGGAAAGAACAGCACATTTTTTGTTCATGCACAAATAGCACATGTTGAAAAACCAAATTTGGAGTCTCTATAACACGCAATTTCTAAAACCAAGCTTCTGTTTTGTTCTACACAACAATTTATGACCTCAGGATGGCACTACATTCTACCCATTTAAGCCAATGCCCTGGAAGTAACCCTTGATTCTCTCATTTTCTAAAATTTAATCCATTAGCAGCAAGTCCTATTGGCTTTACTTCTAAAATATCTCACAGATATTCACTGCTCTTTATGTTCCTTTTCATATTCTTGGTCCAAGCTACCATCATCACCTCTTGCCTGGACTTTTGAAAAATCTTCCTAAGTGATCCCCCTGCATCCACTTTGCCCATCACCTATCCATTTTCCATACAAGAGTCACAGTGATCATAATCATCTGTGCCACATTTTTCTCTTGTGTAAAATGGAAGCATAAGTACCTACCTTTTAAGATTTTTGTAAGGATTCTGCAAGATCTGGTATAAATAAAAATAAATAAATGTAAAGCACTTAGTACAGTGCCTGACACAATCAATTAGTTGTTGTTGTCATAATTAAACCCTTAAACAGCCTTCTTTTTATCTTGTTCTCTCTAATCTCCTATCACATATAACCAGAGAAATTTTTCTGAAATGTACATCTGATCCTGTCATTTCAAAAGCTTCCCATTGCCTTCAGGATAAACTCAAATTTCTTAGCCTGACATGTATGGTCCTTTGTGATCTATTCCCTGCCTACTACCTCTCTTCCCTCACCTTCAGCCACAGTTCCTTCCACATGTCCCCATTCCATGCACACATACACCTGCACCTCTCCCAACTCCAGCCCTACCAAACCTCAATGCCAGTGTTCAAAAAGGCAAAGGATACTCTCTCCATCCAGGTCTTTGCAAATGTTTTTTTTTTCATCTGCCTGAAGTGCCTTCCTCCCCTTTCTCTCCTTTCCTTTCCCCCACCATACACCAGTGTAGCCATTCATTTGGATAACTCCTACTCAGAATTTAGAACTTCACTGAGATAGTATATTTCGGGTCACATCAGTTTTCCCTGAGCCCAAGAAAGCTGAGTTCAGTTTGTCTCTGATGTGTTCCCGTAATAGCCTTTATATACATCTTTATGTAGGTACACTCTATATACCTATATATAGAACTATAATAGGATGTTAAAGTGGAAGATGTGGTTGAGGCCAAAGAAAACAGTTCTGAGTCCCTTAGGAGATCTAGAAGATGAACAATATGTACAAAGAGGTATTTGAAAAATGGTTACCTGACTTTTCAACCCCCTTATCTATATTAAAGATCCAAAAGTGTTAAGAATTAGAAATTAGAGGAGGACTGAGGGAATATTCCTCTGTAGAGGGTGTTGTGCTGTAAATCCAACTTCCTCTGCACAAAGGAGGAGAGAGGGCGGATGGGAGGAAGAGTTGCCAACAAAAAAGCATATAACAAAGAAGTCACTGCACAAGTTCTAGAATCCAGACTCCATGGTCTCATCGCATTACTCACTGTATGACTTTGAAAAAGTCACTAAGGTGTAAAAGGGCAAAGTTAACTTAGATCATTTCAATGGGGTTTTCAAGCTCTAACATCCATAATTTATAGTTTAAGTGAGGAGAAATTTGTATCAACGGGTACTTTAAACCAGAGGATAATATGAGATTGAATAACTTACTTATTTCTTTTTTCATTTTGGGAGAGAGAGAGCTTGAGTTTCCTAGAAGAAAGAACTTTGAGAACTGACTCTCCAGTTCCGACTATGTTGTAGCCAGATGCCAACTTGTCCTGTTATTTCGCATGGCTTTTCTATCATGAAAGGCTCTTGCTCTCAAACTGTCTTTTATTGCCAGGAACCCCCTTGTAGTGAGTTGAATGATGCCCCCTAAATGATATGTCCACGTCCTAATCCCCAGAACTTGTACATGTGACCTTATTTAGAAAGGGGGTCTTTGCAGATGTAATTTAGTTAAGGAACTCAAGATGAGACCATCCTGGATTATTTGGGTGGGCCCTAAATCCAATGACAAGTGTCTTGTCAGATACACTGGCGGAGGAGAAGGAGGCCCTGTGAAGACAGAGAAGAGGTTAGAGTTATGGGGTACACAAGAAAGAATGCCTGAGGTCACAAGAAACTGGACTAGGCAAGGGAGAATCCTCCCCTAAGCACCTTTGGAGCTAGCATGGCTGGGCCGTCACTTTGATTTTGGACTTCTGACCTTCAGATCTGTGAGAGAGTATGTTTCTGTTGTTTTCAGCCCCACTGGTTTGTGGCAATTTGTTACAGCAGGCTTGGGAAACTAATACACCTCCTGTGATGTTCATCTGAACAGAGCTTGCATTCTAGAATCATTCTTCACTGTACCTCACCGAAGCTCCAATTCTCTGGTGATATGGTGATATTCCAAAAGGAGTCAGCTACATGAATAGCTGTGCTATCTGATAAACCAAGGTTTATCTACAGGTCTTGATAACTGTGGATAGCAATTGCATTTCCCTAGAGATTTTTCTGCCTCAGTGAAAAATAATATAACATTTGTATAATGCTTTGTATATCAAAGTACTTTCAGGAACATTACCTTGTTTCTCCAGTATTCCCCATTAGACAAATTAGAGATATCACCCTCCCCCATTTTGCATGTGAGGAAACCAAGCAACAATAGAACAATAGCAACAATAAGTGACTTACCCAAGGACACCCAAACAGTAATGCTCCAGGTAAGACTGGAACCCAAGTCTTTGGTTCAAAGGCTACTAATCTTCTCATTAGAATGAGAAGACCAATCGAGAGATATCCTGAAGACAGTAACATATGAATGCTTCTTAAATCATAACAAAGAGGTAATTATCTAGGCTGGTTACTTGCAAAGCTGCTAACTATTAAATAATTAACCCTGTACCCATATTATGGAAGTAATTCCTGTCTCACCAGGTGGAATGCTCTGGGCCCTGCTCTGCCTGCCTCCAAACCAGAGCATCAGTGGTAGCCTGGGAATATCAAAACAGCATCCCTGAATGAGAAGTAAATAATGATTGAAGAAGTCTCCTTCCTTCCTCCCTTCCTCCCTTCCTCCCTTCCTCCCTTCCTTCCTTCCTTCCTTCCTTCCTTCCTTCCTCCCTTCCTTCCTTCCTTTCTTCCTCCCTCCCTTCCTTCCTTCCTTCCTCCTTCCTTCCTTCCTTTCTTCCTCCCTCCCTTCCTTCCTTCCTTCCTCCTTCCTTCTTTTCTTCTTCCCTCCCTCCCTCCCTCCCTCCCTCCCTCCCTCCCTTCCTTCCTTTCT